>NW_007246808.1:232614-247031 GCF_000164805.1 Carlito syrichta | reverse complement strand
GCCTTTGGGAGGCTGAGGCGAGTGGATTGCCTGAGCCTGCAGGTTCGAGACCCGCCTGGGCAGCGAGACCTCATCTCTACAAGAAATCAGAAAATCAGCCGGGCGTGGTAGCGCGCGCCTGTAATTCCGGCTACTCGGAAGGCTGAGGCGGAAGGATCGCCGGAGCCCAGCAGGTCGAGGCTGCGGTGGCCGGGAGCGGCCGCTGCACTCCAGTCTGGGTGACAGAGGGAGACTCCAACTCAGAAAAAAAAAAAGAACATCTCACTGCCAAGGAGGAACCAAAGTGGCACGTTTGGGTCCCATTTGTGACTAACGGGCAAAGGAGCTGGAACATTCCGTCTTCCAAGAGACGAGAGGGCAGGAGACTCCGTACTGTCGGTTATTTAAAGGAGTGGGAGGTCTCTGGTCCCTTGCGGGCTTGGGAGGGAGCTCTGGTTCCAGACAAGTGTATCCAGGAGGGCTCAGAGACTCCCCCTTCGTCCCAGATCTAGGGATTTCTAATGACACTCCAGGGTCTCATCTGGGTCCAGAGTGAGGCAGAGCTCGGGAGTCCCGGCTGCCCTTCCAGGTGAGGCCGCGAGGCCTGGAGGCAGAGTCCCACGGGAAGGTCCGCCAGGGACTGAGGAGGCCTGAAGGGCCCCAGGGCACCCAAGGGCCCATCAGCCTCTTGCCTCGGCACTGGAGCCCCCATTTCCTGTTCTTGGGTTTCTATTTTGTTTTATGATAGAGAGGTGGGATACAGGTGAGGATTGGGATACAGGTGAGGATTAACTGCATAAGTAGGCTATATGCAGGTGAAGTTTGGGCTTCTAACTGCCCCTCACTTCCCTGGTAGTGGACCAGGTAACCTTTGTGCTGGGCTAGGCACAGTGGCGCACACCTGTCATCCCAGTACCCTGAGAGGCTGAGGTGAAAGGACTGCTTGAGGCTGGGACTTCTGGTCCAGCCTGGACAACATAGCAAGACCTCGTCTCTACCAAAAAAAATTTTAAAAATTAGTCAGGTATGCTGGCACGCACCTGTCGTCCCGGCAACTTGGGAGGCTGAGGTGGAAGGATCGCCTGAGCCCAGGAGGTCAAGGCTGCGGTGAACCATGGTTATGCCACTGCATTCCAGCCTGGGCAACAAGTGAGACTCTGACTCAAAAAAAAAAAAATTGATGTGATCAGTCTTGCCTAGGATAGGGCCTTTTATGAGGCAAACCAGAGTGGGGGAAATAACCTAGCCATCTCGGCAACTGGGACAGCTGTTCAGGTAGAGAGACAGTCAGTGGTGGTGTTCGTGCTGGGTGTTTGGCCAGGGCGAGCTCCTGGTGTTCGGGACAGGAAGGACAGCTGGTCTCGCCAAACCAGAACAGGGCCCTCTAGGATTTCGCGGGCCTTCTCCAGGTTCTGATCCCAGCCACTCCTAAAATCCTCCCCTTGCCGGGTTCAGCGACCCTGCACTGGGCGTCTCCGGGCACACAGGTGTTCCTCAGACCGCAGTTACCCGCACAGTGTCTGTTACTCCTTTGCATGGCCTGAATACACACTACTTCATAACTGACCTCCTCCTGGCCCCTTCTCTTTAGTCTCTCACCTGTGGCCTGACATGGTAGCTATTTAGTGGGTCCCTGAGATTCCAGGTTCAAAGCTAGGCCAGATTAATTCCACTGAGGTGGCAGAGATAACTATCAGGTCTAGATTAAACGCAGACCATGCAAGGGCCAGGTAAGCTGTACTAGAAGTGGGGGCAGTAGTTAGCTCCTGGGAAAGGAGACTCTGGGGTGTCTTGTTATTTTAGCAAGTTTCTGCCAGCCAGGCGTGGTGGCTCACGTCTATAATCCCACTTTGGGAGGCGGAGGCTAGAGGATTACCTGAGCTCAAGGGTTCGAGACCAGCCTGAGCTACATGGCAAGACCTCATCTGTACAATAAATCAAAAAATCAGCCGAGCATGGTGGCACATGCCTGTGGTTCCAGCTACGTGGAAGGCTGAGGTGGAAGGATCACTCACTTGAGCCCAGCAGATGGAGGTTGCAGTGGCCGTGACTGTGCCACTGCACTCCAGCTTGGACGACAGAGTGAGATTCTGACTCAAAAAAAATAAAAGTTTCTGCTAAAAAAGAGTGAAAACAAGCCTGTGCTCATCTTTCAGAATTCCTCAGATGAAGGAATGCAATGGCGTCCTCCATGGGCGCCCCGAGACCCCGCCCGCTCTGCCCTCTGTGACCCTCCAGTGTTCCAGCTGCAGCATTGTTTCGAGACTGTGGTCCAGGACAGGTTGACATTCCTGCTGCCAGGTGTGATGGTCACTGGGTGCATCTGAGCGTCTCCGGGGCCGCTCTGGACACGCCATCCTTGACGCGACTTCCTGACGTAGCCCTGTCCTTCCTCAAATGTCAGGCATGAAGACCCAGCCCAGGCCTGCCTCCCACAGGTCCCATCCCCTCACAGCGAGCTACTTGGGAAAGGGGGCTGTTTCCTCGTGGAGTCAACGTGGGTTCGCGGCGGATATGCAACGAGGTCCAGCTCCCGGGCGTGGTCCTGGGCGGTGTGAATTGGGCCAACGGGTCCTCGGTCTGGCCCCTGCGTCCCGTGAGCTCTGCCTGCCCGGCTGGGTCAGGAGAAGAAAAGGGCCCAGCCGTGGGTCAGGGACATCCAAAGGACCCCAGGAGCCTGACTCGGGCCGTGAACGAAGGCTCCCTGTGCCCGTCTTCTCCGGCAGGGCCCCAAAATTCATCCGGGGGGGTTTGCAAACGAGATGCCAAGATGATTCGAATACCTTTGAGTAGCCATTGGGTTCGGCTTCTGATTCAGGTGCCGGAGCGTTCTGTCCTCCCTATTCTTCTTGGAGACCCAGCCTGCTCTCACAGATAACTACTTTCACCGCCCACCTTTCCCTGCTGCTCTCAACACAAATCCTGGATATTGCCAAAGGAAGCCATTCAGCAGCTGCTGTGGTTCTTGCCCCCCAAAACACATACATTTGCCCCGGGAGAAGTGTCTTCCCTCTGACCCCGGTCCCCAGCTCTCAGTCCGCGATGAATGGCTCCTCCCTGTTGCACTAGTGAACATGATTCTAGGTTTCAGAGGGGGAAGGTGAAGCAATAAGCAAATGGGGCTTGGATGACCCGGTCCCACAGATGCCCTGCCTCAAGCCACGGAGCTGATGAGTTCACTGCTCATGTGACCCTCCACCTCTGTGGGTCCCTCTGGGTTTGTGACCAGCGCGTCTTGTTTCTTGAGGTTGTACGAACCTGACAAAAGTTAATGCTTTGGTTTGTATTCTCTCCAAATGGCCCTTTGAATATTTTTATTAACTTGTTATACACATTTTTGTCTTTGATGTCTACGTTATTTTTTCTTTTAATTTTTTTTTTTTAATTTGGAAGGTTACCTGCTGTTGGATTTAATAAATTTGTTTACTTGACTATCAACCAAAAAAAAGAAAGAAAACGAGGTGCTTTATTGCCGGATCCCAGAGCTTCAGGGCAGAGCTGGGAGCTAGGACTGAAGTCCCCTATCGTTTGGTGGCTTGGGTGAACAGGGACAGTCGGGACTGTCTTGGCCCCCTAGAAGGCAAGGGAGCGTGGTCTGGGGGCGAGGGAAGGCGGGGAAGAGGCTGGTGGCGTGCGGGAGAGCCGGTCCCGGGCGTTCAGGTGGTGGCGACTGGAAATGGGCCGTCGGCGCGAGGCCTGATGCCACAGAAGCTGCCCAAGTGCACCAAACGGCCGCTTTTCCCTCCGGAGCGCCGGCGTGCCTTCCGTGGGCACACGACACACTGCCGCGAGCTGGTTCTGAGCCCCAAGCCTGGCTGCCAGAGGAGCTGCCACTTCCCACTGGGGGCAGTGCCAACTCCCACCCTGCACATTGCTACAGCCTGGGCAGAACAGAGGGAACTGAGCCAAGGAGAGGGGCCGGAACTGGGTGACCCGGTCCCTGCCCCAAGTCTACACCGCCTCGGCTGGGATGGCCTTCAGCCTGACGGTGTCGTCCTCCAGAAGGCGGCTGGGGCCAAGGATAACCCGCCTGCACAGGGGGTCCTGGCACCCCCGGAGATGAGGGACCACCCAGAGCATGCCAGCCTGGCAAAGGCAGCTGTGGTGATGAAAGGACTGGCCCTCAACAGCTGACCAGTGGGGTGGGGTCTGGGTGACTCATGGCAGGTCCTGGGAGCCCTGGCTAACCCCTGAGAGCAGCACCAGGCAGAAGAGCCCAGATCCCAGGGAGATGGAGGAGAAACAGCTGCCAAGCTGGGGTGGCAACTCTCAGCAGGCAGGGGACGGTGGCATCTCCCAGCAGGCAGGGGACGGTGGCATCTTCTCAGCAGGGGATGGTGATACCTATGGGTGGCAACTCCCAGCAGCAAGGGACGGTGACATCTCCCAGCAGGCAGGGGACGGTGGCATCTTTCAGCAAGCAGGGGATGGGTGGCACCTCCCAGCAGGCAGGGGATGGGTGGCAAATCCCAGCAGTCGGGAACAGGTGGCATCTCACAGCAACGGGGACAGCATCTCACAGCAGCAGGGGATAGTGGCACCTCCCTGCAGAAGGGACAGGCGGCATCTCCCCGTTGACGGGACGGATGGCATCTCTCAGCAGTGCCCAGGCTGGGCTCCCTCCCCTCACTCTGGACTGGCACAGCTTCTCCCACCGCTCCTGGACACCTGCCCTGACCTGCCATACCAGGCCAGCCTCCTGGGTAAGCCTTGCACCCACCCCGTCGGGCAGGACCAGGGCAGGGCCAGAGAGCGTCCTCCCGCCCGCAGCCCCCTCAATACTCCTCCTTGGGGGGTTGTCAGCCCAGGCCAGGCCATCGTGGGGGCCGTGTGGCACAGGAGTGGCTCCAGCCCCCTTGCTCAGGATCCGGGGCAACGTGTCTGCCTCGAAGTGCAGCACGGGCAATAGGATGGTGCTGGCCACGTCAGGCTGCCTCGTCGCGGCACTGGTGCCAGGCAGCTGGCAGCTGCTGTTCCCCGACAGCAGGGAGCGCAGGCAGAGGCGTGTGTGGGCTGCACACGTTGGAGGCCCGTGGCCTGCTGGGACCTGCCACCCACAGCTGCAGCCCTGCAGCTGATCCCTAGGCCCTGGCGCAGTGTTTGGCCTCCTGCAGGTAAGAAGTCACTTCTCACAGAGGGGCGGGAGGGTCTTCTCACAGAGGGGTCGTCAGCAGCGGAGAGGGTGGCTTGGCAGGGGCCACTGCCTTTCGGGGGAACAGAAGGCCCAAGCCTGGTGGGTGCAAAAGTGTGGCCTGGTGGAGCCTTGAGGGCAGGAGTGGACAGACCCAGGCCAGAGCTAGGAGCAGGCAGAAGCCACCCCAGGCCACCAAGAGGCTGTTGCTCAGAATGAACACAACCAAGAGGCTAGAGCGTGGGGTGGGGTGCTGGAGGCCCCTGCTGTGCCAGGTGTCAGCTCCCGAGGTGCTGGGTGGTAGGAAAGATCCTGGGACCTTGGGAAGGGAGCTGGGGTGCTGGGGATGACAGGGACAGCAGTTTTGTTGGGTTTTTTTTTTTGAGTTGGAGTCTCACTCTGTCACCCAGACTGGTGTCTGCTCCCGGCCACCGCAGCCTCGACCTGCTGGGCTCTGGTGATCCTTCCGCCTCAGCCTTCTGAGTAGCCAGAATTACAGGCACGCGCTACCATGCCCGGCTGGTTTTTTGATTTATTGTAGAGACGAGGTCTCGCCAAGTTGCCCTAGCGGGTCTCGAACCCACGGGCTCAGGCAATCCATTCACCTCGGCCTCCCAAGGTGCGGGATTACAGGCTGAGCCACCGAGCCCAGCTATGGTATAGCAGTTTTTAACCAACCGAGAGGGAAGTGTCTCATTCATTCATATATATATATATTTTTTTTTTTTTTTTTTTGAGTCAGGGTCTCACTCTGTCACCAGGCTGGAGTGCAGTGGTGCACTCATGGCTCACCACAGCCTCAACCTCCTGGGCTCAGGTGATCCTCCCGCCTCAGCCTCCTGATTAGCTGGGATGACACGCACATGTCACCACGCCTGGCTAATTTATTTTCTTTTTTATAGAGATGGGGGTCTCACTCTGTCGCCCAGGCTGCAGTGCAGTGGTGTGATCATAGCTCACTGCAGCCTCGACCTCTTGGACTCAAGGGATCCTCCACCCACCTCACCCTCCTGAGTAGCTGGGACTACAGGTGCCACCATGCCCCGTGAATTTTTTTATTTTTTGTAGAGACGAAGTCTCACTATGCCCAGGCTGATCTTAAACTCCTTGGCCTCAAGCAGTCCTCCTGCCTCAGCCTCCCAAAGTGCTGATATGACAGGCATGAACCACTGTATCCCCCTTCTCAGTCAGAGCCTGCCCTGGAGTCTCCAGAGTGTGACCCAGGAATGGAGGTCAGAATGTCCCCACCCACCCCGCTGCCTCTGCGGCCGTAGGAACGCCAGGCTGGGAAGGGCCAATGGCCCCGGCTGGGAAGCGCAGGCGCCCCCTGCTGGAGAGGCAAACTCTCCGGCTGGAAGCTGCGCTCTGGGCCTGGGTGGACAGAGGCCAGAATCCTGCCCAGAATGACACTCCATCCTCCCAGGGAGGCCCCCACCACCACCAGGGGCAGGCTTCGTCCCCACTGACCTGGGCCAAGCATGTCCGCCCGCAGCACTGTGGGCCGGCGGCTGTCACCCCTCACTGGGGAGGCCCAAGGTGTCCCCGTCCTCGGTGCCTTTGGGAAGAGAGCAGGCCGGCTGGTGGCTCCCCAAGGGCCCCTGAGGGGGAAGCCCTGCCCTCGTGGGCCTGGGGCGAGGCTGGACCCGGTGTGTGAGCTGCCTAAATCCCTCCCCCAAGCCCATCTCTGGTACAAGTGACATGCCCACATTCCCCAAACCATAGGGTAGGCCACACCAGCCACCCCCATACAGGGGCAGGGGCTGTCTCACCAGGCAGGTTGCAGACGCGGGACTCGATGTCAGTGCAGACACGTCCACAGGACCGAGTCCTCCACTGGCTGCCACTGCAGTTCCTACTGCAGGGAGACCAGGGGCTCCAGTCCCCCAGCGGCTCATAGCCTGGGTCAAGGCAGGGAGCTGGGTGAATGCACATGGCTCACAGGCACCAATCGGCCGGGCCAGGGCTCCCAGCCTCATGGATGAAGCCTGGGCTGGATACCCTCAGCTGGCAGCCTTGTGCAGCGAACAACCTGTACAGCTGTATCAGGTGGCCTATGGAGATGGCACAACCTCCAGCTATTTGCTCTGTGCTACAGGAGTAATGGAGAGGAAAAGCTATCTGGGTCTGGAAGCCACCTGACCGCTGCTGGTGTGACCTTGGGCAAGCCCCCACAGCTGAGTTTTTTATGTCAGTCTAAACCAAAGGTGACAAGACTTTCCCAGTACTGAGGCTGTAGAAGAATCCCTTGCAGTCAGGGACCCTCCTGGTGTGAGGTCCAGGCTATGCCGGGCCAGAGACTGAGGGCTCTCTGCAGACCCCCAGATCCTGACACAGCTGGGGTGTCTCCTCACCTCCTAGGCAGGCCCATGCAGGCAGGCACCACCAGTTTAAGGAAGAAGAGCTGAGCATCACGGGTGTGTTCTGCTGGCGAACCTTATTTTGATGAACTAGCAAGAGACTATCATGACTTGGTCTTTTTTTTTTGAGTCAGGGTCTCAGTCTGTCACCCAGGCTGGAGTGCAGTGGCATGATTATGGCTCACCACAGCCTTGACCTCCTGGGCTCAGGCCATCCTCCCTCCTCAGCCTCCCGAGTTGCTGGGACTATAGGCGTGTGCCACCACACCCAGCTAATTTTTTTTTTTTTTACGTTTTTGAAGCTCTATTATATTCTTGATTCAAAAATAAAATAAATACGAAATATCAGCAGTTGACATCTAAGTGTCTAATTTTATAAGCATTATGTAAGAGATTTTTTTTGTTTGTTTAACTTGGAGGCTTTTTTTTTTTTTGCATCAGTGTCTCACTGTGTCACCCAGGCCAGAGTACAGTGGCCCAATCTTGGCTCACCGCAGCCTCCACCTCCTGGGCTCAGAGAATGTTTCCACCTCAGCCTCCAGAGCTGCTAGGACTACAGGCATGTACCACCATGCCCGGCTAATTTTTTTTATTTTTATTTGTATAGAAACAAAGTCTCATTATGTTTCCCAGGCTGGTCTCGAACTCTTCTGGGCTCTAGCAAGCCTCCCAGCTTGGCCTTCCAAAGTGCTGTGGTCACATTACTTCTGAGTTGATGCTGGTGTTTGAAAGGGACCTACGCCCCTGCCTGGGAAGCCCCGCCTCCTGCCTGGGAAGCCCCGCCTTCTGCCCCATCCCCACTTCCACCCAGGACCTACATGGGAGCAGCCTGAAATGCCAAGATGGGATGCTCACCATAACTGCCCGGCTTCTTGAAGGGAAACTTCCCAGGGTCCAGCAAGGACTGGACCTCATCATCCATGTCCCCGCTGGACCAGACCTCTTCCTCCTCCTCTTCCTCATGGAGGTGCTCTTCCTTGCTGTACTCTGCAGAGTAATCCTTGCTCGCCTCCTCTTCTGAGGAGTCTCTGCCCTGGAGACTGGTGTCCCCTTCCTCATCTTCCAGGTAGCTCAAGACAAGGGACCAGAGGAGCCCCTTGGCAGGCAGCAAGACAGGGCCACCCTGGGGCCTGCTGGGCGTGGCCAACGGGCCCATCTCCACCTCGCCCTGGGGGTCCTCCACCACCTCGGTGGTAACCTACAGGGGACAGATGCCAGCGGCCAGTGAGGGAGGGCTCAGAGCTGTCTCCAGGGAGGGAGAGATGACGGGGCCAGGGCCGGGGCCAGAGGCGAGGCCCAGCCTTTCCTCCACAGCAGCTGTCTTCTCTGGGATGACCTCTGGGCCTCATAGGTCACCGTCCACCGCCAGCTGTCTCAGAGCCACCCGGACTCCGTCCTGGCTCCCAGACTCAGTACCGGCTGACCTGGTCTGGGATGGGGGCCAGGCATGGTGGTTCGGACACGTGCCAGTTTTCCAGAGACACTGGCTTGGAGTTCTGGTCTGCTAGGATGCAGCTGCCCAGCCTCAGGGACACCGGTGGCTCTGAGCCTCTGCTTCCTGGCGGTGGAGCGGGAGGTGAGAGCTCTGACGTCACGCCCCCCCAGAAGCAGTTCTCCACATCACGATAGGGATGGAAAATAAGTACAGGAAAATCATTTCTGTGAAACCGAACTTCCAGAACATCTTTTTGGTTATTGTAAAGGAACACTAACTAGGTCACTGAACAAAATTTGGGGAAAAATAAGAGGTAGATATAAAGAGGGAAATGGAAATCAACTACATTTTATCACTGATGGAAAACTATCCAGGTTTTGTGTGTGTGTGTGTGTGTGTGTGTGTGTGTGTGTGTGTGTGTGTGTGTGTAGACAGAGAGAGAGAGACACCTCCAAACCATTTGAGAATGATGGCTTACACTTTTGTGGTCTTCTCCCCTCCTTCTTTCGGTGAAAGTGTTTTATAAACTGTAGCAGCTACACAAACATGCAGATTTTTTTTTCCTTAAGAAACAGGGTCTGAGCCGGGTGTGGTGGCTCATGCTGTAATCCCAGCATTTTGGGAGGCCAAGGCGAGAGGACTGCCTGAATCCAGGGGTTTGAGACCAGCCTGGTCAACTTGGTGAGACCTCATCTTTATAACAAGTCAAAAACTAAGCTGAGTGTGGTGGCACGTGCCTGTAGTTCCAGCTACTTGGAAGGCTGAGGTGGAAGGATCACCTGAATCCAGCAGGTCGAGGCTGCGGTGGCCGTGAGAAACAGGGTCTGGTTCTGTGGCCCAGGCTGGAGTGTAGTGGCGGGATCATAGCTCACTATCGCCTCAAAATCCCGGGCTCAAGCGATCCTCCACCCTCAGCCTCGCAAGTAGCTGGAACTACAGGCACACACCACCACAACCAGCTAATGTTTTTTTTTTAATTAATTTTTTGTAGAGGGTTTCACTATGTTGCCCAGGCTGGACTTGATCTCCTCAGCAGGAAGGGAGGGTGTCGTGGGTCAGGGGGCAGACTGTGGCCACCAGCGCTTGGACAATGGATGCCAGTGGGAGGAGGAACACATCCAGCCTCTTTGTCTCAGATGGAGACGCAGAGGCCCCGGAAGGGAAGTGCATTAGACAGGGGTGCCCATGTGCTCCCATACGAGCAGGAGCTAAACACTGGGCCCTCACAGACATAAGACAGACCACAGACACTGGGGACTCCTAGAGGGGGAGAAAGGGGCAGGGGTTGAAAACTATTTACTGGGCGCCGTGCTCGCGGTCT
Source organism: Carlito syrichta (assembly GCF_000164805.1). Classification (NCBI taxonomy): domain Eukaryota; kingdom Metazoa; phylum Chordata; class Mammalia; order Primates; family Tarsiidae; genus Carlito; species Carlito syrichta. The sequence goes on along the minus strand of NW_007246808.1, from coordinate 236,808 downwards.
CGGCATGGGCTCCACAGAGGCCCAAGCCTCAGCATCGCGAGATCCGCCCGTGCAACTAGCCTGCACATTATTATTTTTTTTGAGTAGGGGTCTCATTCTGTCGCCCAGACTGGAATGCACTGGCATGTTCACAGCTCATCACAGCCTCAACCTCCTGGGCTCAAGCAATTCTCCATCCTCTGCCTCCCAAGGAGCTGGGACTACAAGCGCACACCGCCACAACCAGCTAATTTTTAAACTTTTTGTAGATAGCGGGGTCTATGTTGTCCAGGCTGGACTTGAACCCTTGCCCTCAGGAGATCCACCCACCTCGGCCTTCCAAAGAGCTGGGATCATAGGCATAAGCCACTGTGCCCGGCCCATAGGCAGGACTGTTGTCATCAGAGCCTCACAACAGGCCGTGGACGATGCCACTGGATCCTGCCAGCCCTTCTGCCTCCCTCTCCTATGAAGCCCTCCAGGTGACTGTCCCCCAGGCCACCCACCCACCCGATCCCCTTCTTTAGGGGCTTGCAGTCAGGGGCTGGGGCTGGGTGGGGTCAGATCTCAGGCCTCCTTCGGGAGGCCTCCCATATGCCTGGAGTCCCCCGTGGCTTACAAAGCACTGCTTGCCCATGGGGCCTCACGACAGCCCCACCAGGCTGGTGCTGCCAGTCTGTCCCTGGCTGTGGTCCAGGGAGCAGAAGCTTAGAGACCAAGCGTCCAGCCGAGGCCCGCTGCTAGGAAGCCAGGCTTGTGCTTCTCCCACTCCCCCGGGGGTTGTGGGGACCCACCCTCCCCTCACAGGAGCCCCGCCCTCTAGGGAGCAGGCCCACCCAGGCGCCCACCCACTCCTCTCCAGGTGTCCGCTGGCCAACTGAGCTCTCACCTGGACGCTGGAGTTCGGGGTGTTTGCCAATCCCAGCGGCGTCTGTGGCAAGGGTGTGTCCCCCAGGGGCCCGGCAGGGGTGGCCTCGCTCGGGGCTGTCTTGAGGAGCAGGGGTGCCTCACCCTCCTCCCTAGGAGGGCTGGGGGCTGGGGAGGCTGAGGCCTGAGGGAGAGAAAGGGTCAGAGCTCACCCCACAGGGACCCAGAAAAGGCCAGTCAGAGGGACTCCGGGGCCCTGGGATCTGACTGGGTCACAGACGCTGTGACTTAACCACTCTGGGTGTCTACATGAAACGCCAACGCTGAACACTGCTGGCTTCCAGGTGTGTGTGTATGTGTGTGTGTGTAGATAGACAGAGAGACGCTTTTAAACAATTCGAGAATAATGACTTATACTTTTATGGTCTCTTTTTTTTTCCTTCAGTGACAGTGTTTTATAACCTGTAGCAGCCACACAAACATGCAGAATTTTTTTTCTTATAAACAGGGTCTGTTTCTATCCCCTAGGCTGGAGTGCAGTGGCAGCATCATAGCTCACTATGGCCTCGAATTCCTCGACTCAAGTGATCCTCCACCCCCAGCCTCCCAAATGGCTTGGACTGCAGGCCACAACCAGCTAATTTTTAAAATTTTTTGTGGAGACGGGGTCTCACTATGTTGCCCAGGCTGGACTTGATCTCCTTAACAGGAAGGGAGGGTGTCGTGGGTCAGAGGGCAGACCATGGCCATGGCACTTGGACAACGGACGCCGACAGGAGGCAGAAAAGGGAGGATGAACACATCTGGCCTCCTCATTTCAGATGGAGAAGCAGAGGCCCCGGAAGGGAAGGGAATTAGACAGGGTACCTGTGTCTCCCATACAAGTAGGAGCTACACGCTGAGCACACACAGACATAAGACAGGACCACAGACACTGGGGACTCCAGGCGGGGGAGAAAGGGGCAGGGGTTGAAAACTTCCCACTGCTCACTGTCTCAGTGACGGGCTCAACAGAAGCCCAAGCCTCAGCAATGTGTGATCCTCCCGTGCAAGTAACCTGCACATTAATTAGCATCATTGTTATTTTTTGAGTCGGGGTCTCATTCTGTCACCCAGACTGGAGCGCACTGGCACGATCACAGCTCACCACGGCCGCAACCTCCTGGGCTCAGGAGAACCTCCTGTCTCCGCCTCCAGAGTAGCTGGGATGACAGGCATGAGCCCGGCCTCCCTTGCCTGGTTCTGACCCTGCCTCCTCTTGCAGTACGAGGTCCCCCCTCCTCCGTCCCCCAGGCCAAGGTCCCTTGCTTGCCCAGGAGGTGGTGGGTGCCAGCGTGAGGCGCCCAGGAGCTCGGGAAGCAGGCAGAGCCGGGTGTGGATTCTGGCTCCCCATGTGCTAATTTTGGGCCCCTGATGGGTCCTGCTTTCTGCACCCTCATCCCTAAGAGGAGGACAACAAACCCAGGGCACAACATGCTGGGTACAGTGGCGCCTGGGTGGTATTCTGATCCTGACGAGGACAGGAGACACCCAAGGCACAGCTGTGTCATTCTTTGCCTGTCCACCACCCGAAGAACTGCCTGGCCCCAGCCTCGTGTGATGACAGTGTCACCGCCCACATGTCCGGAGCCTTCGGACCCAGCGCTCCATCTGGCAGAATCAGTTCTTACGCTCATTTTACTGTGGGAGCCAACCGAGGCTCAGTCATAGGCCTGCCCAGAGTAGGAGGTGGCATGTTTTGTTCCCAAGGCTAATGACTCTTTTCAAGACTTCAGATGAACAGGCTGGGACATGACACGTGCCATCCTGTCCCCAGCCTAGCTCCTTCTCACAACGGACCAGGCTTCTGGTAAAGCTTAACTTCTCCATGCCTTGATGTTTTTCATCTGGATAATGGGACCAAGGCCCACGTCAAAAAGTGTGGCCACGACATAACCTCATGTTCGGTCACTTGTGCCAACGTGGTAAGGTCCAGAGGATGCTTGGTCGCCATCCGTCACCCTCTGCTTTTGGATCTGGGGGCTGATGTTCTTTCCACGAAGCACTTGGGGCTGGTCAGCTGCTTGTGACCCGCTACCCATGTCCCCAGAATACCAGTCTGCGTTCTCTCGACATGACCCCCTAACCAGCCCCTTTGATGTGTAACAGCTTAACGCAAATCGCACACGAGGAACCATGTCAGAGCTACACAGGACCATGGAGAGGACTCAGCCCATCAGCCAACGTCAGCCACATGCAGTTCATGACCCACTGGGACCAGAACCCTGAGCCCTGGGTTCCCAGTACTGCCTTTTCTCCATGACACAGGCGCACTCTCATGTGCTTCTGAGGACTCAGCCAGGCCCCGGACTGAGACAGAGGATACGACTTTGGATCTAAGGTAACGCATCCTCTAGGCCAGTGGTCCCCAACCCTTGTGGCATCAGGGACGGGTTTCGTGGAAGACAATTATTCCATGGACTGGGTGGGCAGGGTGGGGTGTTTCGGGATACTTCAAGTGCATAGCATTTGCTGTGTACTTCATTTCTATTATTATACAACTTACCAATAAAAAAAAAAGAGGCATGAACAGAAGTCATAAATAAAATAATGGGTGGGCCACATGTGGACTAAAATAAATGTTGGATTCTTAAAGATTTAAAGCCTACCACCAGGTGCAGTTGTACAACTGAAGTGCATCAACTCACTTGCCACTCACTGCAGGGTTTTGATATGAGTCTGCAAGCGACTGACTTATTCCGGTCTCTGCGCTGTCAAACTCCACTGCTCATGTTCATCTGTATTTGCAGCCGCTTCCCAGTGCTAGCATCACCGCCTCAGCTCCACCTCAGATCATCAGGCATTCGATTCTCAAAAGGAGCATACAACCCGGATCCCTCGCATGCCAGTTCACAGTAGGGTTCACGCGCCTGTGAGAATCTAATGCTGCCACTGATCTGACAGGAGGCGGAACTCAGCGGGGAATGGGGGGAAGCTAAAAATATAGATGAAGCTCTGCTCACCTCCTGCTGTGCAGCCCGGCACCTCACAGGCCACGGACCAGTACCAGTCCATGGCCTGGGGTTGGGGATCCCTGCTGTAGGCTGCTCTTGTTGGGGGAAGATTTGGCAAACCAACTAAAGATTATAATACAAAGCCGCAGCCGTACATGCAGTGGCTCACACCTATAATCCCAGCACTTTGGGAGGCTGAGGTGAGAAGATTGCTGGAGCGCAGGAGTTTGAGACCAGACTGGGCAACATGGCGAGACCTTGTCACTACAATAAATAAGAAAATCAAGCCGGGCTCGGTGGCTCAGCCTGTAATCCCGGCGCTTTGGGAGGCTGAGGTGAGTGGATTGCCTGAGTC
>NW_007246808.1:230832-232549 GCF_000164805.1 Carlito syrichta | reverse complement strand
GTTCAAGACCCACCTGGGCAACTTGGCGAGCCCTCATCTCTACAATAAATTTTAAAAAATTAGCTGGGCGTGGTAGCGCGCACCTGTAGTTCCAGCTACTTGGAAGGCTGAGGCAGAAAAATCACCTGAGCCCAGGAGGTGGAGACTGCTTGGTGGAGGCTGCAGTGCCCCTGCATTCTAGCCTGGGTGACAGAGTGAGAATCCCATTCAAAAACAAAATAAAACAAAAAAAACAAAAAACAAAAGAGAGCAATACAAAGCTGCAAGTATTAAAACAGAAAGTATGTATGGCAAGTGAGGAGAAACAATGCCAATTCAATTTATTTTACTGCCACTGTCCTCTCTACCTAGGAGGGACTGGCCAGAGGCCTCTGAATTTTCCCATAGCCATGGTTTTCCATGAGGGGCAGGAAGCATGGAGTGTCCCTCAGGGAACATTTGGCTAGGTCTGGCCTGTCGGGGAGGGGTGCATGGGTCTCTGGTGGTAGAAGCGGGGGGTGCTGCTAAGCATTCTACCATGCACAGGAGAGTAGCCCCACCTCACAGAATTAAAATGAGCCAAAATAACGCCGAGGTTGAGAGACGGAGTAAAAACGGGCTCTTGGCGGGGGGGGGCAAAAAAATCGTGGATATTACAGTGGTTTGTGACACGCCAAATGGTCATAGGACAAAGACAGTATATATCTGTGGTATTAAAATTTCATGGGGAGCGGCAACAGGAAAACAATCTAAAATACTTCTCTTTTTTGGCCTAGAATCCCAGCACTTTGGAAGGCTGAGGCGGGAGGATCGCTTGAGCTTAGGAGTTCAAGGGTGCAGTGAGCTATTATTACCCCCACTGTATTTACAACCTGGGTTACAATGCCAAATCTTATCTCTTTTTTTTTTAAAAAGCAATTTCTAAAAAAAGGCAGGTCTCGCTCTGTCACCCGGGCTGGAGTGCAGTCCATGGTCACGGCTCACCACAGCCTCAAATTCCTGGGCTCGGGCAACGTTCCCTCCTCAGCCCCCAAAGTAGTTTTTATTTTTTGTAGAGATGGGGTCTTGCTATGTTCCCCAGGCTGAAAAGACAGAAGAGGACAGAAAAGGAGGTAGAGAGACCCTGATCTTCAGACATACCCTCAAGGGCAGCCAGGGTCCCGTCTTCCCGCAGCCTCTGGAGAGCTTTTGCAGCCTCAGCAGTGACAGAATAACCCTGGCTCAGGCTCTCACTCCTTCACTCACAACCTCCCCTACCCTGCATGCCTGGCTGGACCCCTCACCTGGAAAATGGCAGGAGCTGGGCTGAGCACGGTAGCTCATGCCTGTCATCCCAGCACTTTGGGAGGCCGAAGCAGGAGGATCACTTGAGCCCAGGAGTTTGAGACCAGCCTGGGCAACATAGCAAGACTTCACCTCTACAAAAAAAAATCAAAAAATTAGCCGGGCATGGGACGCACAAGTGCAGTCCCGCTACTTGGGAGGCTGAGACAGAAGGACTGCCTGGGCCCAGGAGGCTGAGGTTGCAGTGAGCTGGGATTGTGCCACTGGGCGACAGTGTGAGATCCTGACTCGAGAAAAGGGAGAAAAGAAGCCTGGCTCGGTGGCTCAGCCTGTAATCCCGCGCCTTTGGGAGGCTGAAGTGAGTGGACTGCCCGAGCCCGTGGGTTTGAGACCTGCCTGGGCAACTTGGCGAGACCTCATCTCGACAATAAATCAAAAAATTAGCCAGGCGTGG
>NW_007246808.1:229530-230812 GCF_000164805.1 Carlito syrichta | reverse complement strand
CTCCGGTCTGGGCGACAGAGTGAGACTCCGACTCAAAAAAAAAAAAAGGGAGAAAAGACAATGGGAAGGACCACGCCGACCTCCTTCTGGAACAGCTCAGGGCAGGGAAGGACCCAGGACCATTTGCCACCCAGGCCTGCCCTGCACACCTTGACAAAAGTCCCCTAGCTTTGTCCATGGGGTGGATGTCCACACCATCCAGGGACAATAGGCTGGACTGCAGACCCCTTGGAGGACGAGGAGGAGGATCACTTGAGCCCAGGAGCTCGAGACCAGCCTGAAAACCAGAACTGGTGACACAGGGCTTGACAGAGCCTGGCCTGTCTGCAGGGCCAGCCCTACTCTTCCATCTCATTTCTGTTTTGCACCTCGATCCCTCACAGGCCACCAGGAGAGCACCCATCACTGGGGTGTGATTTTCTTTTTTTGTTGTTGTTTTTTGAGTCGGAGTCTCACTCTGTTACCCAGGCTGGAGTGCAGTGGCACACTCATGGCCACTGCAGCCTCAACCTGGTGGGCTTAGGTGATCCTTCTGTTTCAGCCTTCCAAGTAGCTGGAACCACAGGTGTGTGCCACCATGCCAGCTAATTTTTTTATTTATCGTAGAGACGAGGTCTCACCATGCTGCTCTGGCTGGTCTCGAACTCCTGAACTCTGGCAATCCTCTCACTTTCGCCTCCCAAATTACTGGGATTATAAGCTTGAGCCACCGCATCCAGCCTTCTTTTTTCTTTGGAAACAGAGTCTCCTTCTGTCACCCAGGCTGGAATGCAGTGGAGCAATCATAGCTCACTGCAGCCTCCAACTCCTGGGCTTGAGTGATCCTCCCAACTTGGCCTTCTGAATAGCTGGGACTGCAAATTTGAGCCACTGCCACCGGTTAATTTGTAAAGACTTTGCCAGGACGGGGTCTCACTATGTTGCTCCGGCTGGTCTCAAACTCCTGACCTCAAGCATGGCTTCTGAAGCTCCAAGTACATAACGAAACAGAACCCTCTGGCAGGCCACCCCACCCAGCAGCCGGGGAGCCCCACTCTGCCTCGACTTGTCTCAGTTCGCCTGAGGGGCGCCCCTGGCCGCCTCAGCTTCAGCCTCAGCGGCCCAGCGCACCGCTCCAGAGCGCTGCTTCCCGCACCGGCTGGACAACCCTGTCCACCTCCCAGGCAGCGGCGCCAGGACAGGGTGGCTGCAGGTGAGGCTTGCTCAGGGCGAGAGAGGAGGGGACACTGCGAGGAAACCAGGCCCCGGCAGTCTCGCCCACCCTCCTCGGCCCAGGAGGGAG
>NW_007246808.1:218100-228611 GCF_000164805.1 Carlito syrichta | reverse complement strand
GGCCGTTAGGCGGAGGTCTGGGGCCGGGCGGCCGGAGCAGGCAGAGGCCTCGGGGTGACGCCCACCCATCGGTGACAGCAGGAGGGAGCGCACGGGAGGACCCAGCCTCCGGGCCGGGCGAGGGATGCAGGGGCTGAGGATGGCCAGGAACCCCCCTGGTGTCCAGTTCCTGGGGTGCGGGCCAGCGAGTCAGGCCGGGGGTCTGCGCAGTCTCTTGAAACGACTCCTGCTCCCAGGAGCACAACCCAGTGCTCTTGCCTCTCGAAGGTCCTCACAGAGGTGACATCCGCGGTCTGGAGTTGGCCGCGGGGGCCTGAGGCCCGCTCTTACCGTGCACCTCATGGGAACGACACTGGACAAACCATCTGACCGCTCTATGCTTGCGTCACCGGTAAAGGTGTGTGTGTGGGTGCCGATTTCACAAAGGACAGGTGAGAATCCAAGTTGAGAGTTTATGGTTAGGGTGAACCACACGAAGTCACCAGGTTTTGGACAAAAAGACGGGTATTGGCAATTTCCTATGGTTCAACCTAGCAAGAGGCCTGGGACGTGGGAAGCCCGTCCAGGTTCCCCAAAGAAACCCAGCTCCACACCTTTGTCGGCACTTGGTATTATTGCTAATTGTAGCCATTCCCGTGTGAGTGGAGGCAGAACCTCTGGTTTCCACTTGCTTTTCCTGATGATCAATGATGCTGAGCACTTTTTCATGTGCTTATTGAACATTAGTAGATGAGGCCTGACAGTGGAGTTCGCAAACTCACCCTAGAAAAAAGGGCTACATACCTCACTGCTGAATACCACTACGGTCACCTTCCACGTGCTCCCCTTGGGAAGCTACGTACTGATGCCAGCACCTAGGTCAACTGTCAAAGCAATTTTGGAACTCTCTTTCTTCATCTTTTGTGAAGTGTTTGTTCAAATCTTCTATTTTTTCATTGAATAGACTTCTTATTGACTTTCAAGGTTCTTTATGTAATCTGGAAGGAAGCCCTTTATCAAATACATGTGTCATGAATATTTTAATCCCAGTCTGGGGTTTCCTTTTTCATTTTAAGTCTTTTCAAGTTTTCATTTTGATCAAGTCAAATTTATCCATTTTTAAATCATACAAATCATGCTTTTAGTAAACTGAAGTCACAGATTTTCTTGCCTATTTTCTTCTAGTAGTTTTATAGTTTTCATTTGTTTAGATCTACAATTTATTTTGAAATACTGTACATGCTGAGTGACTGAAGGTCATTTCCCATCTGGATATGTAGTTGTCACGCACTATTTATTGAAATAACTGTACTTTCCTCCCTGAATTACCTTGACACTTTGGTTATAAATCAACTCACCTCCATGTGGGTCTATTTCTGGACTTCCTAGTCTGTTTTACTGATCTACATGAACGTCTTGATGCCAACAGTACACTGTCTTGGTTACTGTAGTTTTATAGAAAGCCTTGAAATCAGGTAATATAAGTTCTTTTTTTAAAGAATTGAAATTTTTAAAAAGTGAGTTGGAGTCTCACTCTGTCACCCGGACTGGAGTGCAGTGGCACAATCATGGCTCATCGCAGCTCAACATCTTGGGCTCAAGTGATCCTCTCACCACAGCCTCCCAAAGTGCTGGAATTATAGGCATGAGTCACCATCCCTGGTCAGGTAAAAGTTCTTTCTGATGGCTGTGCATGGTGGCTCAGACCTATAATCCCAGCACTTTGGGAAACCGAGGTGGGTGGATCGCTTGAGCCCAGGAGTTCGAGACTAGGCAACATAGCAAAACCTTTGTCTCTACAAAAAATAAAATTAGCCAGGCATGGTGGTATATGCCTGTAGTCTCACCTACTCGAGAGGCTGGGCTGGAAGGATCGTTTAAGCCCAAGAGGTCGAGCCATGAGCCATGATTGTGCCATTGCACTCCAGCCTGGGTGACAAAGTGAGACTCCCGACTCAAAAATCAAAAACTCTTCACTGGCGCCCTCCCCAAGACCCACCAAGCCCAGAGCCCTCCTCACTCTCCCATTCTGAGCTCCAACCACACATTCCTTCAGACCCTCTACTTCCTCCAAAATATTTGCCGTTTCACCTGTCTAGACTAGAGGCTGGCTCTTCACTTTTCCTCCACAGCACTGTAAAATGACATGTAAAATGTAAGATGCCTGTAAAATGACATGTATGTTCATGTACATGTTTGCATCCTGGAAAGTAGGATCCTTATCTCCTTGTTCATTGCTGTAAAGCTCAGCGTACCGCCTGCCACAGAGACAGTGCTGTTGATTGGGTGAATGAATACAAGCAGGTGTAGCTCTCAGAGTATTTTATTAGAGCAAAGCAACACATGAGCAGGGCATGGTTCTGAAGCCGTCTCAGGAAGTGCCCCTTCACAAATGGGTGCACCTGCCACCGCCCACCACAGGCAGCATCACAGTCATCCAATCAAGTATAAAATAAAAAACCATCATCTGGCAAAGGGAGAGCCAGGGAAGGAGAGGGGCGTTTCAACATATTACTACGATTCATAAACTTTTATTTACACTTCCCCTGCTCTCACTTTCCCAGGTTACAAAAACATCACAGCAAGGAAAGGGGTTAGTGACACAGCACCCCGCGCAAATTCCAGTTTATGGGGAACTTGGTCGGTGAAAAGATGCAGACCCACAAAAAAGACCTCAGCTCTCTCCCAAGCCAGGCCCACGTGTGACCCTGTCTCTTCCCCCTTCTCTTCATGTTAGCTGCCTCTGTGCAGAGAGGGATCATCAAGACTGTGGGCACACTGGCTGCGGGGACAGGGGGTCCTGCGTGCTGTGAAACCCGTGAGGATGCATCTTTGAATTCCAGCCGTTGGCTTCACATCACAGAAGTGACAAGACTTCCTGCCAAGGGTGAAGACACCGCCCCACCCTTGTCTGTGATAGGACCTCACCCTCTTGGAAGGCCTGGGCTGAGCGGCCAGCTTCGCACGAGAACCCTGGGAATTGTGGCTTGACTGTCCCTGTGCACAGAGAATTCACTACGGCCACAAGACTCGACGCCTAGAAAGCACAAAACGAGGGCAGCTCTTCCTCAGACCGTCACTCAGCCTCCCCGTGGCTGCTCCAGGACAGAGCTCTGGGGATGGGTTCACAAAAATCATGGTGACTGCAGGCTAAGAGCCCCTGCATTCTTTAGGGTCAGTTTGTTATAACGTATCATACCAGAAAGAATCACAGTTGAAGGCGGTTTAGCACGTGTACAACATAGTAAACCAAACCAGGGCCACACCTGTCCCACGGGTGGACTGTGGGTGTGGTGCTCCAGACACCAGAGACCAGAAGAAACATTTTCTTTTGCTTTTTTTGAGTCAGGGCCTCACTCTGTCACCCAGGCTGGAGTGTAGTGGCACGATCATGGCTCACCACAGCCTCAACTTCCTGGGCTCAGGTGATCCTTCTGCCTCAGCTTCTCAAGTAGCTGGGACTGCAGGTGTGAGTCACCACATTAAGCTCATTTTTTGATCTTGTGGAGACGAAGTTTTGCTGTGTTGCCCAGGCTGGCCTAGAACTCCTGGGCCCAAGCGATTCTCCTGCCTCAGCCTCCCAAAGTGCTGGGATAACAGGCATGAGCCACTGAGCCCTGCCAGAATAAACATTTTTATTAGGGACTTCGGCTGAAAGCCGAAAGTCTCGATCTACAGCAACAGGTGCTGAAAAACAAAAGTCACTGGAAATGACAAAAGGAACAACAGCACTTTCTATACAATTAAAGCTAAAGGATCAATGGCTAGTCCTGACAATTTTTCTGTGTCCTGAGGGAGAAGCCACCCTCCAATTTGGCTATCTGCCTGGGCACACACTTCACGTGGACAGAGCTGCAAAGAGAAAGGGCCATGTCTCTCTCCACATGGAAGGTATTTTGATTAACTGGCTTAAAGGATTAAGGTGCCTGCTGGGCACTGAGCATCCGTGTTAAGCAGGTAGCAGCATATCCATAGGGTCTGAGATCGCAAAAACAAACCAACTCCAAACCTACAGGTTCTTGGCGCAGTAGCCGAAAAGAACCCTTGATTTTCATACTTCCCTGCTTCACAACCACTTTGGGCTAACCTGATTTTACCTGTGTGCAAAGCTCAACTCTTTCTAACTTACAGGCAGATGTCACCACACCAGGCTCCTAGCAATTCTTGGTTTTCATGAATGTAGACAACAAACCACTCCTCTCCCTCTTTTTCAAAGCACATGGTTACAGCAAGCAGAGATTAAAACCCAGCCTAGCTTACCTAGAACACCGGATGAGGAAGAACACTGGAAATGAGGTCACAGCAATTCTTTAGACAAGAGAACAACGGTATTGACCTTGCCTTAGACAGATCTGCCACAACCCCAAACGTTCTCATGAAAGAGAATTCCCCACATTCCCTCTCTCCATTGCCCAATCCTGCCTCCTCCGGACCAGAGATCCTTGTCAATTATGAAGAAAAACAGGGAGGGGGTATTAGATGACCTGGTTTTTTTTTTTCCTTCCCTGAGAAGTCAGGAAATCTCTCCGTAGAAACCATTCTTTCTCCTAGTTTTCACTAAGAGGGAGGAAAAAATGTGTATTATACACTAGAGAATTCAGCCAGGCTGACCTAGTCAAGAAAAAGTAGGGAAGAAATAGAAAGTTCCCTACCTCCTCCTGATGTGCAAAGCTGAGTGTGCAGAGAAGCAGGACGTCTACCCTGCTAGGCCTCGAAGCCCAGCACCTCCACACATCAGTCTTCTCTGGAGTTGGGATTCTAAGATCAAGAACTGGAAGGTACAGAAAGAAAGACAAGCCAAGAAATCAAGGAGGGAGACATCTCAAAGACACATCACGGGAGTGGGTGCCATTCCTTGGCCTCTGGAAGGTGCGAACACATGGCCCACCGTATGGAGTTTTTGTTCACCTTTTATGACAGCTGCAGAGGCACCCTGCTCTAACCATCTGAAATCCTCACCCTTAGGACAGTCTGAGATCGTGACCAAGATGGTGGGATTCTCAAACAAACAAGCAGTACTTTGGAGTTCTGGAGATGAGAAATCTCTTTTTAAAGGTAAGAATTTCTTTTCCAAAGCAAAGCAAAAAGTTTAAAAAGTGCTCCGAAGTCCATGCTCCCCCTAGGCTAAAGCTTTTAAATTAAAGTCGGGAGGAGGTGTGGCCACTGCCATGTGGCCTCTCTGTGTATTATTTTGATGTCCCTGGCTAGAAATGTCCCGGATTCTCACAAGAGGTGCTAAAAGAGGTCTCATAAGCCTGAAATGGATCGAGGTAGTGCCAAACAGAGAGGAATGAGAAAGAGGTAAGGCTCAGTCATCCATGCTGACCGACTCAGTGACCAGCTTCGGTGGGAAAGGGCAACAGCCCCCTTTTGAACCCCATCAGGTTCGTGCATTGGGCCACGGTGACCTGTCTACCAAACAGTCCCAGATTTTACTCATTCCCAATGACTATTTATATACACTTGATTTCCCCGAGTACTTGGATAGATCATGATACCTAAGATAGGCCTGGACCCTAAGTTTTATATTACAGTTTCGAGAAGAGACAACCAGCCTAACATTTTGTCCTCTATAGAGTACAGAGATCCTGGATAGATCACAATCATTTTGTCTCTTCAGAGTAAACTTGTAACTTAATAGCTTTGCACCCACAAAGTGATATATCTGAATATTTAAATGCCCGTACTAACAAACATTTTAATTTGCAGTGACTTCATGCAAGCAAAAATAAAAAAACTAGCAAGTAAGTTCGTTGCTTAAAGTTTGTGACTTTTGCAAACCCTACACCTATACCATTAACTAGTAGCTGCAGTGCAAAAGCTAGCTGATGATCCAGTGGGTTCTATGGTGGGGAACTAGATGTGCAGGAGAGGTGAGCAATGCATTGGACTTTACAGGACTAGTTACTTATTAACATCATCATCTCTTTCTAACTTTAACTCACACATGCTAAACACAGTCCCTGCCTCTCTCCTTGGTGATTTTATTCATCCTTTCCGGTTCTTCAAAAAAGTACAATTTTGGAATATCTCAAGGCCTTAAAGCTCTCAGATGCTGAGAGTGACCAAAGATAACTCACATTTAAGACATGAAAACAAAACGTCACCAACACATGTATCTGCACAAGCATACCACAGCTGATGACAAGATGCCCAGGAGAATGTGGACTGAGGTTCTTTACCAATGAAAGGCGCAAGTTCAAAGACAGAGACACATACGACTTTCACACATTGTTTTTCCACTCTGATGACAAGCTGCTCCTGGGTATAACACAGCCAAAGGTTTCTCTTCAATTAAACTTTGGTTCAACAGAAAAAAATGAGTCCTTTAAAATGATGACTTTTAGATTTGTTCTTTGGTTCAAGCAGTGTAAAGCTCTTGGAAAGAAGTCCCTTTACTTGGTTATAGCATGAAGACAAAGCCAACACAGAGGATCCCAGTTTAGGAAAGAGATCTGTGTTCAGAATTTCTCAGAAAAATAAAAATGAATAATGGAAGGACAGGGAGATCCCTAGGTCCAGATGCCAGGTCAAACTGTGTTAGACCATTGAGAATAAAAGAGAACTAGTATTCAGAGAGGCAATCCTGAAGTGGGCCAGCATTTAAAGGCTAAGTTAGTAACTCTCATTCATGCCTAGGAACACGGTAAATGATTTCCGAGCAGAAACATCTTTCTTCCTCAGTTGAAATCCTAACCTGGACCCAGCCCCAGCCACAGGCTGTCACCATTCTGCCAAGTGGAGGCCGTGAGACCCAGGCCACAGACCCTCTGCAGGGAGCAGTCCGCTCCCTCCACATGCCGCACGCCTCCCCTGTCGGCCTGCAACAGAGCCGCTCTGTCCCAGAACAGTGAGATGACAATCACTGTCATCAGGGAGGATTGGGCGCTTGTAAAACAACACGGGTAGGATGCGGGCACTTGTAAAACAACACATGTTTCGGGCAACCCCTTCGGGTCCCTTCTAGTGTAGGAGCTTTTTCCTCTCAATAAATCCTGCTTTCTCACACACACACACACAAACAAAAACAAACAAAAAACACGTGTTTCAAACGGGATTGGGATGTGTTCGGGGTAGAGTCTAGAAAGATCCCAGAATGTGGACATGCCCTGGGACTGTGGCAATTCTGAAGAAATACTGGATGGTGAAGGAAGAAATCACCCAGTGACCAGAACAGAATGGAGGTGAGACCAAAGTCTTGGGAGGCCCTTGGCCAGGGACTTGCAAATGAGCCTTTCTGCAGTGCTGTTGTTTACAGTTTTCCTTGAAAACCTAAACTTAAGATTCAAGGGCAAATACCCTGGCTGATGACTTGGCTGGTTAATAGGCCCCCAGAGGCCTGGATGGAAGTAGGTGGAAGGCACTTGCTCCCGAGGGAGGAGGCCAGCGAGTCTCAAGGCTGTGTAGCCAGGGCCAGTGGCAGGGCCTGATGGGCCCACATCTGCAAGGAGGCTGGAAGAGGGTGTGGCCTGTGTGGGCAGCCAGAGACAGGCTAGGGTCAGTGTGATTTCACAAGTAGAATAGCTATAAAATAAAACATTTTTTAATGGACAAAGAAAGCAAAGTGAGTCACCTTCGTCTGTCAAGGTGAGATTTAGCATGTGAAGCAGTTTTTTACTATTTACAAAATGCCATTTTGAGCGGAGGTGGCCACCTTCAGTAGTCGAGGATGTGTCTTTCCCATGAGATGGCCACGCGCATGTGGTTCCTGGAATGGGCTCAGAAGGCCACAGCCTGTCCTGGGGTGGTGGTGGTGGTAGGGGGGTGAGTTCCTCTACAGGAGCACCAGAAAGGCTCAGTCTTCTGTCTCTTCGTATGTGGTCTCATCAAAGGGCCTGTCCAGCAGAGGCACCAGCCGCCGACGGGAGTACTTGAGCTGCAAAAGGTCCCCCACTTCGTCTATCTCTTTTAGAGCCTGGAACATACAAGACAAAGCAGAGGTCAGTCGAGTCAGTGGCATGCAGGCAGGCCTGGGCTTTAGGGCACCAGAAACAATTATGGCAGGGCTATTCTTGGTGGACCTGTGTCCAATGCGTTTACCAGATCACAACACAATGCTGCTGTGAAAACAAGACCCTAAGGCTGGCCACAAATGATGGGTGGTTGTGAATAGCCAGGATGCAGGAGAATGGGTATCAGTCATCAAAGTGTGACATGCTCAGGAAAAAAAGGAAACATGCACCCCGAACCAAGCTGACTACAATTTGGCTTTTTTTTTTTTTTTTTGAGTAGGAGTCTTACTTTGTCACCCAGGCTGGAGTGCAGTGGCACACTCACAGCCACTGCAGCCTTGAGCTGCTGGGCTCAGGCGATCCTTCTGCCTCAGCCTTCCAAGTAGCTGGAACCACAGGTACGTGCCACCACACCTGGCTAATTTTTTGATTTATTGTAGAGACGAGGTCTCGCCAAGTTCCCCAGGCTGGTCTCGAATCCCTGGACTCAGGCAATCCCTCCCAAAGTGCTGGGATTATAGGCGTGAGCCACCACACCTGGCTGCCATCTCATTTTTTTACTTAAGTACTTGCTCTCTCTATAACACTATTCATTCTCAGAAACTGATGATTAGTTTGAGTTGAGATGCTTCCTGGACGCAAGATTTAAAACGTCCCAAAGTGGGCTGTTGTGCAGACGTTGGAAGAGAAGGTGGATGGGATCAGAGACTGTGGGAAGAACAGTGCAGGTGAGGTAGCAAGGACAGGATAGAAGGGTTTGAACTAGGGCTCAGGTTAAACTCCACGATGCTGACCCTGAGAGATGATAGTGGTTCCCCATCAAAACTAATGATTTTAGCATAACTTTCTTCCTTTTCTTTTTCTTTTCTTTTTTTTGAGTTGAAGTCTCACTCCGTCGCCCAGGCTGGAGTGCAGTGGCACGCTCAGGGCCACCCCAGCGTCAACCCACTAGGCTCCAGCAATCCTTCTGCCTCAGCCTTCCAAATAGCCAAAACTACAAGTGCACACTACCACTGCTGGCTCATTTTAAAAAATTTTATTGTAGAGACGAGGTCTCGCCAGGTTGCCCGGGCTGGTCTCAAACCCACGGGCTCAGGCAATCCACTCGCCTCGGCCCCCCTAAAGTGCCGGGATTACAGCCTGAACCACTGAGCCCAGCCAACTTTCTTCCTTTTCTATAAAACTTGTTCTTTTATTTTTCAGAGAAAATGCTTCTTATTAAAAATCCTAATACTAAGCAAAAGTAAGAAATAGAAATCTTCTTACACTAGTCCTACCAGCTAGAAATAATCCTCAGAGGATTTCTTATATGCATTAAAATATATACTCGCAGCTGAAGTGTCATGTGTAGGAAAGTGCATGAATCTTAAGTGTCCAGTTCACAGAGTGAAACTTTCAGCAAAGCGGAACACAGAAAGCCAAACCAAGGATCAACACAGGAAAGGGATGTATGTTCAGAATTTCTCCGAAAAAAATTTAACAGAAAGATGGGGAGACCCTAAACCCAATACTTCTTAGAGAAATCTAAGGAAGAGAGCAAACATGTTGGAATCCTAGATTCCAAGGCATTTTTACCATTTATTAGAAGACACATAACATAGGTTGCGGAATATGGTTTTAAATAAATTCCCCACCCTCAGCTTTCTCTCCCCAAGTGCCTGTGGAGATACACACATATAGTAGAGATGGGATCTTGCTATATTGCCTAGTCTGGTCTCGAACTCCTGGCCTCAAGTGCCCCTCCCACCTCAGCCTCTCCAAGTGCTGAGCCTACATGTGGGAGCCAGCATATCTGGCAGCTGGGATATTAGCTAGTGGGTCTCAGCTTCGGAGACAATGGATCTGTCAATGACATAATCTCATTAGTGGCTAAGAAATTATAAGGTGAGTAGTAGATGCCCTGTTGCCTGAGTGTGACCCTCCAAATCTCTATGACGTCACATAAATCTGTCTAATCTTATAGCTATAATTCTGTAGGAAAATGTGTGCCTTTTATTTCAGAGTTGATTACCAGTAAAAAGACACATTACCTGTTTAGGGTTGGTTTTTTTTTTTTGAGCCTGGGTCTCTCTCTGTCATACAGTGGCATGACCACAGCTCACTGCAACCTCGACCTGCTGGGCTCAGGTCATCCTTTCACCTCAGCCTTTCTAGCAGATGGAACTACATGCACAGCCACACTCAGCTAATTTTTTGATTTTTTAAAATGGAGACATGGTCTCACTATGTTTCCCAGGCTGGTCTTGAACTACTGGGGTCAAGCAATCCTCCTGCCTTGGCCTCCCTGAGTGCTGGGATTATAGGCATGAGCTGCCACACCTGGTCACATTACTTGTTCTTAAACTTAATTTTCTTAAACTTAATTTTACAAAATCAGTGTTTGGAGAGAAAAAAAAATCCACCAATAGTATTCCCCTGTATTCTAGCATGAGAAAAAACAGGCTTCCTTTCAAAATGTGAAAAATATAAATGCAAATAAGAGCTGAACTTCAGTTTACTATCAGAACAGTGGTACCTTCAAGAAAAGGGTCAGTGAGAGTCCAAGTGGAAATAACTCTTTTTTTTTTTTTTTTTTTTTTG
>NW_007246808.1:193267-217877 GCF_000164805.1 Carlito syrichta | reverse complement strand
TTCCGCCTCAGCCTTCCAAGTAGCCGGAATTACAGGCATGCGCTACCACACCCAGCTGATTTTTTGATTTATTGTAGAGGTGAGGTCTCGTTGCCCAGGCGGGTCTCGAACCCGCGGGCTCAGGCAATCCACTCACCTCAGCCTCCCAAAGGTGCGGGATTACAGGCTGAGCAACCGAGCCCGGCTGGAAATAATTCAAAACTGGATTTCGGCTGGGGGAATCCATTAAACCACTTATTCCCCTGAGCTCTGATACAAGATTTATTCATTTAAAGCAAAAGTCCACATGATTAAGGTCATAAAGGAAGAGACATTTATAACTCTAGCTTCAGAAGAATCTAGTATTTTTTCATCAATATAAAAAAAGGAAATAATTAGATAAAAGAAAAACTCAGCCGGACTCGGTGGCTCAGCCTGTAATCCCAGTGCTTTGGGAGGCTGAGGTGAGTGGATTGCCTGAGCCCATGGGTTCGAGACCCGCATGGACAACTTGGAGAGACCTCATCTCTACAATAAATCAAAAATCAGCCGGGCGTGGTAGCGCGCGCCTGTAGTTCCAGCTACTTGGAAGGCTGAGGCAGAAGGATCGCCGGAGCCCAGCAGGTCAAGGTTGCAGTGGCCGGGAGTGGCCACTGCACTCCAGTCTGGGTGACAGAGTGAGACTCCAACTCAAAAAAAAAAGAAAAAGAAAAAGAAAAACCATCAGTGGCCCAAGGGAATCTAGCTGACAAGATTTCCTCTGATTCCATACCAAATATTTCAGTCAAGTAAGTTTAATTTGCATAAAAGATGGAACTGTCATAGGAACTGCCGACTCTTTTGTGGATACGTTAGAACAAAGAACCACTGCGCCATCATCATTTATTAACAAATAGCCTACACTGGGCCTCGGGACCACAGGGTAAGCTGGGTTGCTAGGAGAAAAATGTGTATGAATTATGGGGTTGAGGAAGGGAACATTCTAGAACAGCTGCCTCCTCCCCAGCTGATATGCTTCCCTTCCCGGTTTATATAAGTAATTGCTTCTACCTACATTCTCAGAGTTGTGCAAGTTTTTTTTTCACTATCTTAGAGCATTTTTACCCCCCTTGAAAAGAAACCCCATGCTCGTTATATCAGTCCTCACTCCTCCTTCCCTCAGGCCCAACTCCCGCCAGTCTGCTTCCTGACCCTATCCATTGGCCGGTTCTGGTCATCTCTTAAAAATGGAATCCTAAGTTCCGTGGTCTTTGTGTTTGGCTTCTTTCACCTCGCATAATGTCTTCAACATTCATCTGGGCCGTACGGTCGTCCCTTTGTTCTTCTGCATTCAGGTGTCCTGGCATTGTTGTTGAAGAGACTACGCTTTTCTCACTGGCTGGTCCTGGCTATAGATGCCTGGGTTTATTTCTGAGCTCTCCGTTCTATCACGGTCTGTGTCTGTCCTTATGTCGGCACTCCACAGCTGTATGTACACAGCCTGGTAGTGAGTCTGGAAATCAAGAAGTATGAGTCCCAACTCTGCTTCTCCTTTTCAATACTAAGTTGGGTATTTGGGACCCTGCCGGTTCCATATGAATCTGAGGTTCAACCTTTCCATTTTTGCAAAACAAAACAAAAAAACGCAGCTGGCACATGGACAGGGATTGCATTGGAACTGTGGACTGCTATGCTGCCATCTTAATAATATTATACCTTCCAGTTCACAGAGCATAAGATGTCTTTCCATTTATTTAAGTCTTCTTTCATTTCAGTAAAGTTTTGGAGTTTTCAGTATACAAATATAAATATACACTGTACAAGTATAAATTAACCAGTGTGCAAGGGAAAGACTTTCCTGTTCAAATCTAGTCCTAGGCTCGGTGGCTCAGCCTGTACTCCCAGTACTTTGGGAGGCTGAGGGGAGTGGATTGCCTGAGCCTGAGGGTTCGAGACCAGCCAGGGCAATTTGGTGAGACCTTGTCTTTACAATAAATCAAAAATTAGCCAGGCGTAGTAGCGCATGCCTGTAGTTCTGGCTATTTGGAAGGCTGAGGCATAAGGATCGCCAGAGCCCAGCAGGTTGACACTGGGTTGGCGTGAGCGTGCCACTGCACTCTAACCTGGGCCACAGAGTGAGACTTCGACTTTAAAAAAAAAAACTATTCCTAGGTATTTTATTCTTTTGAATGCTATTGTACATGAAATTTTCTTTTTTATTTATTTATTTTTTGAGTAGAAACTGCACTCTGTAGCCCAGGCTGGAGTGCAGTAGCAGACTCACAGCCACTGCAGCCTTGACTTGCTGGGCTCATGCAATCCTTCTGCCTCAGTCTCCCAAGTAGCTAGGACTACAGGCTTGCACCACCACACCCAGCTAATGTTTTTATTTTATTGTGGAGATGAGATCTTGCCATGCTGCCCAGGATGGTCTCGAACTTCTGGGTTCAGACAATCTTTTTGACTCAGCCTCCCAAGTGCTGAGATTACAGGCATAAAGCCACCACACCTGGACTTACTTTTTTTGAGTTGAGGTCTCCCCTGTTGTCCAGGTTGGAGTGCAGTGGCATGATCATGACTCACTGCAGCCTCAACTTCCTGGGATCAGGTGATCCTTCAGCCTCAGAGTAGCTGGAACTATAGGCATGTGCCACCACACTCAGCTAATTTTTTAACAAGGATGAGGTCTTGCTATGTTGCGTAGGCTGGTCTTGAACTCCTGAGCTCAAGCAATCTTCCTGCCTCAGCCTCCCAAAGTGCTGGGATTACAGGATGCCCAGCCTGAAATGTTCTTAATTTCCTTTTCATTTGTTCATTGTTGGTATATAAAAACACTAATTTTTTGTGACTTATTACCCTGTAATTTTGCTGAATTCATTTATTAGCTTTATCAGTTTTTTTTTTTTGTGTGTGATGTGGCTTGTATGGCATTTTTTATATATAGAATCACCTCACAGGGTCCATTATTATGTGAAAATTCATTTGTATCTCATAATGGTCTAATTCATGTTTAGTTCCATAAAATATCATAAGACAAATTACTTTAACAAACCCATGGTTTCAAAAAACGCACTTTACGCTTTAAAAAACTCAGCGAGAGGCAAAGCCCAACAGTCCCTCAAGTGGATCTTATGAGAAGGACGAGAATGCTCAACTTGCAGATATACCGGCTGGCAACAGAAACCTGCTTTCACATTCTACGTACATCTAAACTTTTTCATGAATGTGCACAGTTCTTGGGATTCAAAGCTGTCATCAGAAGACAGAGAGTTTTAGCGTTTCATACCTTAAGGAGGTACGCTGAAACTCTTAAACACACGAGAAGGGAAAGACAAGCTGATATCACTGAGTTAAAAAAATCATGGAAGAAATTCACCAGTGAGATTTCTGGTGAGAAATGTGAAAATCTACTGGAAAAAAAATCTGAACGGCATAATCAAAATAAGAAAGAAAAACCTCAAAGATACAGATCAAAAAACGAAATCTAATTGAGTAATGTCAGAATGTGATTAAGAATACACTTACACACAACACTGCACCTACAGTTAACAATGCTGTATTGTACATTTAAGAGTTTGTGAAGAGGACAGGTCTCATATTCAGTGTTCTTACCACAGTTTTTTTTAAGAGAAATATACTCACAGACAGTTTGCTATGTAGAAATGGAAGAAGAGTGAAGTTTTTAGTTGCTCAAAAATAGAAAATGCCAGCTAATTGTTATAATGAACTTTTATGAGCAAGCGTTCATAACAGTCTCTAAGATCAGTATCTCTCTAATGAATTAGCGATCACTTCTAGCAAATAACTGTATGCACATGTCATGTTCTAAAGTTTTTGAACTCCCAGACAGCAATACTTATCTCAAGTCGGAGATCTCAGATTTGAGCCAACAGTGTATCAAGAAGATTTTAGGAGATGAGACTAACGGAGATCACAAATAATTCCATTTAGTGATAATGACAAGCCAACTGGGTGCCTGGCACTGCAAAATAAATAGACCTAGTTCCTATCCCCAAGCTGTGTCCGGTGGAGACAGATGTGTCACGCAGTAAGGGAGAATCTCAGGGTTTCAAGGGAACACGCAGCAAGGGCTTAGAAGGGCCCTGGGAAGCTGACTTGAAGTGGAGAGGTCTCGAGTGAGGAGCAGGCAGTCAGGCTCAGGCAAAAACTCTAAGACAGGGTGATGTACAAGAAAGCTTAAAGCAGAAACAGCTAGAGCAGAAAGAGAACTGGGCTGGGTGTGGTGGCTCACACCTGTAATTCCAGCACTGTGGGAGGCTACGGTGGGAGCAGGGTAGTTCAAGGCTAGCCTGGGCAGCATAGCAAGACCGTGTCTCTGCAAATAAAATTTTAAAAATTAGCCGGAAATAGTGGCCCATGCCTATAGTCACACTCGCTAGGGAGGCTGAGGCAGGAGGACTGTTGGAGCCCAGGAGGTTGAGGCTGCAGTGAGCTATGATTGCACCACAGCACTGCAGCCTGGGCAACAGAGATCCTCCTTCAAAAAAAAGAAAAAAGAAAGAAAGAGAATTGTGCAGTTGTAGAGTCCATAATGTAGAAGACAGTAGAACAAGATGAAGCTGGAAAAGTCTCCAGAGCTCTAGTGACACCAAGTCGGGTGGGTGACAAGCTTTCCGCAAATGCCGATATTTAAGTAGTATGGGGCACCACTTGTCCTTCTTCAGTAAACAGCTCAAGTACTCCGAGAACACCTGGATCATCATGATTCATTTCCTCGTCTACACAGACCCCTTTTACACAGGAATGCTTATGCCCAGGTGAAAGCATCTACTTACGGTGTCAAGGATTTCTTTGGTATGAGCTGCTGACAGGCAGAACCGGGCTCTGGACTCAATAATTGGGGTTGCAGGAAATCCAACGACGACAACACCAATGTTCCGCTTCAGCATCTCCCGCCCAAAGGCGCTGTAAAGGGGAGCAGGGAGGAGGCATCAGGCGCCCGCTGCAAAGGCCCTGCGGTCCCGAGCGAGCTCAGCGCTATGGTGATGCTAGCACTGGAGAGTTTCAGTGAGTTGCCTCTAACCTATTCAAGCTAAAATGGACAGTTCCCACAGACTGTGAAGACTCAGTCCTATGGCAGTCTTCTCCCACATGGTGTCCCTCACAAGGGTGAAAGACCAATTTGTCTAAAGAGATGTGTGAATACTGCCTTAACAAGGGTCCTTGACACACAGGGGTAGTTCAGACAAACATACCTGAGTTTAATTAAAACCTGGTCCTTGAAATGTTAGGCTTGGCAGTTGAAACGATTCTTAGATTAGGAGGACGCAGAAAATTTGCTGTGACATGGGACATCTGTCTGCCAGCAGGGTGGCTGGCTGGCATTAGCTCTCAGACCAGGCATTTCTCTGAGCAACTTGGAGCGCAGCTGCCCCAGAGCTCAGGGCTTCCTGTGGTGTCTGCCAGGCCAGCTCATCCCCTGGTCCACACGACTCCTGTGTAACAGCTGCCAACCCCACCCCAAGACAAACTGGGGCCCGTGGCCTGCCCCTCACCTGTGCCATGTCTGACCAACACATTCTACATTTCATTTAATTTTGTTTACCAAATTATGTTGTTCTTTGTCATTTCCTCTTGTTGACCTACCTTCTTTCTTTTCAACTCCTTCCTGAAACTGTTTGAGGATAAAAAAATCCTGCACGTTTGGCATGACATGAATGCCAGTCCCTCCAGCCCTTCCCACTCTCTCCAGCACCAGCCCATCCTCCTCAATGTGCCTCCTTTGTGCCCAGATGAACCGTGTCCTCAGCACATGATCCCGACTGCCGAGGGCTTTACTCCAACTCTTTCCCACTGCCAAATCTTTCTCAAATTCTAAGCACACAGTCAGTTCCACCTGGGCAGAATAGATTAGACACAGTCCTCCCTAAAGAGAGTTCTGGACTGAGACCTCTGAATCTGGTAACTCTTCAAATTTATTTATGATAATCCCATTTAAAGAAGAATGAAGAAAACCCCTGAGCACCCCCCTGAAGGCCACAACTCCCACTACCACCGACTTCGTGGGAAAACCGAATTCCTCTTTTTCTCTCAGTGAGGACCCTGTCCCAACCATCCACTCACGAGATTCCAATCACCATAATTTCAGGTTCCCCAATTTAATTTTATCTCCCATATTCACCTCAAGAAACATTTACTGGGTGCCAAGGACTGTGGTGGGTGAGTCTTAGAGATTTAAGAAGAAATAAAAATATTTGCTCTTTTCATGAGTTCAGTAGAACCTGAGAAATTATTCTTATCTAATTTTATATCCAATATCCAACTCAAAACGCACCCATCCAAAAACTACCACTAAGCTTTTTTTTTTTCTTTTTTGAGTTAGAGTCTCACTGTGTAACCCAGGTTGGAGTATAGTGGCACGATCACGGTTCACTGCAGCCTCAAACTCCTGGGCTCAAGGAATCCTTCTGCCTCAGTCTCCTGTGTAGCTGGGACTACAGGAATACACCACCATGACCGACTAATTTTTTGTTGAGATGTGGTCTCGCTATGTTGTCCAGGCTGGTTTTGAATTCCTAGGCTCAAGCAATCCTTCCACCTTGGCCTCCCAGAGTGCTGGGAAGGCGTGAACCACCAAGCCTAGCCAAGTTTTACTTTTCTCACTAAGCAGATCATGCCTTTATTCTACATCTCCAGTGCAACTTTGCATATAATTAAATTTGTTCACTATAATTATTGTTCATTTGTTTTTCAAATGTCTCCTGGTTTCATTACACATCTGGACTTCTCAAATATACTGAAAGCCATCCCAGGACAAAGCATCCCATTATGCGCTCCTTGCACTAACCAAGACAGCAGTGTGCTCAGCACATCTGGAAAGCATTCAGTGACACACCCTGACACGGCCTTTGCAACCTTGCAACCCCTGCCCCCTCGGGCACTGCACTGGGGGCAGCTACCTCCTCAGTGGAGCAGATACTACACCGTGGCCTTGGCCTGATGCTTCCTTTTCCAGATAGCTGGCTCTCGGCCCCTTCTAGTTTTTGCTCAGGCGTCACCCTCCCTTCCTGAGGAGGCCTGCCCCGCCCACCCTGTGAGATGTGCCATCTGCCCGCCCACGGGGCACTCTCCATCCCCCATGTACATCCTGCTGCTTCTTCCACAGCACGTGACCCCTGCTAACATCCCACATCGGCCACCTGTTTACCACGTTGGTCTGCCTCTTACCCCACTACCACAGAAGTTACTCAAGGACAGGATGTGTGTGTTTTGCTCATAGATCTATGCCAAGCCCCTAGAAGGGTGTATTTAGCTCAAATGTTTGTTTAACAAATTAACATGTTTTGCCACTTGGCATCCACTATCTACTCTATGGCATAGCTATCTAACGAAGGTGAACACAATGAGGACAAGACGATATTCCCTAAGGAAATACATCAGCCCGGTCTCACTTCACAGATGCCGCAGGCTGTGACCCACAGAGCACGCACCCGATCTTGGCAGGCATGTAGAGCATCAGCGGCACCACGGGCGAGTCCTCGTTGCCGTAGATGATGAAGCCCATCTCCTTGAGGCGTCTCCGAAAGTACTGGGTGTTCTCAGCCAACTGCTGCACACATTCTCGGCCTGAAAAACCGCGGGAGAGAGCACAACGCGACTAAGAAAAAAGGAAAGGAAGAAAGGCAGCAGCCTCCCCAACCTCCATCCGTACATCAGTCCTACGGCGAGTCTCTTCCACGTCAGCCTAAAGTCGTTTGCACAGGAACTGTGTGAAATGCAGATGTCAGTCAGTCCACCTCACTGTGCATTCTGTCATTCTAACTGTTAATAGCAGGTTTTATAATCATGGAAACAGCAAGGCTTAATGACTCATCCTTCCATGGCACATCAGCATCCCCAGAGGATCTCAGCTCTGCCCCTGAGCACCTGAGCACCGCACACATCTCTCAAATGCAGACAGGACACTTATTATTATCTTCGCTTTACAGGTGACCCAAAGGCGTGACTGGCCAATAGTTGCACAGTGGTAAGCGGCCCCCCAGCTTCCATACTTGTCCCAACTGACTGTGCTGCACATAATTTACATGTAATATCAGAGATACTGCCATCTTGACCCCAACATTTTCATCTTAAGAGCATTTTATGTTGCTGTTTCCTTCAAACTCTTACTAGACACCAATAGTATATCTGTAATAATATAAAATCATGTTTAGTATTGTTGTCATCTTCCCTAAGACACGAGGAGATTAAAACATATATTTCTCTAGCTGCTGACTAAATATTAGGACAGGTTTTGACGTGATGGTAGGTCAATCTTTGAAAAGATGTCCATTGTTCTGTCATACAGAGCAACACAATACATTCAAAAGACCAGCTTGCAAAGGGCTAAGAACTGTTTCATGATCTTCTAAACCAGGAATACTAATGAATAAAAAGAAGGTTGCAGTGATCCTCTCATATGTATCAATATTATAAATCCAGCAAATCCCCATTTTAAAAAATCTAAACATGATACAGTTCATATGACAAATAATCAACCAATCAGACACACAGATGCCTCACAAATGTCCTTAAAATTATAATACTAACATACCCACTATTCATGGGACGCTATGCTAGATAAACTGGGCACAAACAACCCCTAATCAATATTCTTTTTTGTAAATAATTTCAAGTTGACCAGAGAAAAACACTAACATTTACATTAGCCTTATTAGTGTGAACACTAAAGAACATCTTTTTTATTTAATTTTTTGTTGTTGTTTTGAGTCAGAGTCTTACTCTGTCACCTAGGCTAGAATGCAGTGGCACAATCAAGGTTCACTGGGGCTTCCACCTCCTGGATTCAGCCAATCCTCCAGCCTCAGCCTCCCAAGTAGCTGGGACTTCAGGCATGTGCCACCACACCCAGCTAGTTATTTATTTTTTTGCAGAGACATGGTCTCGCTATGTTGTTCAGGCTGGTCTTTTTTTTTTTTTTGAGTTGGAGTCTCACTCTGTCGCCCAGACTGAAGTGCAGCGGCCGCTCCCGGCCACCGCAGCCTTGACCTGCTGGGCTCCGGCGATCCTTCCGCCTCAGCCTTCCGAGTAGCTGGAACTACAGGCGTACACTACCACGCCCGGCTAATTTTTGATTTATTGTAGAGATGAGGTCTCGCCAAGTTGCCCAGGCGGGTCTCAAACCCACGGGCTCAGGCAATCCATTCGTCTCAGCCTCCCAAAGGCGCAGGATTACAGGCTGAGCCACTGAGCCCAGCCAGGCTGGTCTTAAACTCCTGGGTTCAAGCGAGTCTCCCACCTCAGCCTCCCAGAATGTTGGGAATACAGGTGTGAGCCACTGCGCCCAGCCAAACATCATTTAAGTTATACGGTATGTCTTATGAAGAATAAAGCAGACATTTAAGTGTATTAAATGCATTGAGAACTGATGAGCCAATTACCTCAATGTCCCAGTAAAATTATCAACATATGCTTAATCTACACTGAGAAGAGACTTCTTCCATGATGTAGTGCCAGAGACTGCGCTTCCCTTCTTGCAGGACAATGTATGGAAAATGACAATTTTCATACACCAAAGCACAGGCAGTGCAGGACTGTGCTGCCTGAGATGGGAGACACAAGGTAAACGTCTGGGTGGCTCCCGTGCCACTAGGGGGCAGGCAGTGAGCTGCTGCACAGGGAAGGGGACCCAAGTTTGTCAGTTGAAATCAGAGCTGGGGAGGCCACGATGGCTAGAATTTGCTGGGCCAAGTCCAGGAGAGGAGCGAGGTACAGAAAGACTCTGAGGGATGTGCACAGGTATGAGACACTAGCAGATCTCCAGGAAGCCAGACCAAAATGACTCCTGCACTCATGGGAGCTGGGAGTAGCCTGTATTTTCACCCACCAGAATGGAAAGACCTTATTAACCCTGGGGTGTTTGATAGAGACGTCAGAAGGGTATCACCTTGGTAGTGCAGCTAGACCAGCCCAAGACTGAAAATTGGTCTGGACCCACCTAACAAATCTCTCTTTTTTTTTTTCTTTTTTTTTGAGTTGGAGTCTCACTCTGTCGCCCAGACTAGAGTGCAGTGGCCGCTCCCGGCCACCGCAGCCTCGACCTGCTGGGCTCCAGCGATCCTTCTGCCTCAGCCTTCCAGGGAGCTGGAACTACAGGTGTGCGCTACCACGCCCAGCTGATTTTTTGATTTATTGTAGAGATGAGGTCTCGCTGCCCAGGCGGGTCTCGAACCCGCGGGCTCAGCACTCCACTCACCTCAGCCTCCCAAAGGCACGGGATTACAGGCTGAGCCACCGAGCCCGGCTGGCCTAACAAATCTTAAAGGCAAGCCTCAAAGGGATCCAACCGATTCTAAGAACAAAGTCCAACATTACCAAAAGCAATACAACAAAATACAGTTTTTAGAAGTGGAACTTTTCACTGTATGTAAACGATAACTCATCAAAGTTGGTTTAAAAACTGAGTGACACTTTGTATAGTACAGACATTATTTTTCCCTAAACCCACTTTATTGTTTTGCAATTCACAAAATATTTCTTACCGCAAACTTACTAGTCCTCTTATCACAGATCGACTGGCCCCTGTTAAATTTCTTTTTTTCTAAACTAAAAATAGAACGACCATCCGATCCAGCAATCCCACTAGTGGTACATATCCAAAGCAAAGGAAACAGTGGCTCAAAAGGGCTATCTGCCCCCAAGTTTCCTGCAGTACTGTTCACAAGAGCCAAGCCAGGGGATCAGCCAATGTGTCCATCAGTGCGTGGATGGGTAAAGGAAATACATCTATACATGCTGGGATGCTACTCAGCCATAAAGGACGAATCTCTGCCATGTGCACAACATGGATGGAACCGGAGGTCACTACGTTAGGTGAAATAAGCCAGGCACAGAAAGGCAAATCCACATATTCTCACTTATATATGGGAGCTGAAAAAGCTGATCTTGTGGAGGTGGGGAGTGGAATGGTGGACCCCAGAGGCTGGGAAGGGTGGAAGAGGAGGTGAAGAGCGGTTGGTGAATGGGTACAAACAGAGAGAAGGAGCAAGTTCTGGTGTTTCACAGCACAGCAAGGTCACTGTAGTTAATGATAATTTACTGTATATTTCAAAATAGCTAGGAGAGTTAAAATGTTTCCAACACCAAGAAATGATAAATGTTTGAGGTGACAGGTATCCTAAATTCCCAGATTTGATAGTTATACGTTGTATGCCTATATCAAAATATCACATGTACCCCATAAATATGTAGAATTTTTATGTATCAATTTTTAAAAAAGGAAAGCCAGATGCAGTAGCACGCACCTCTGGTCTCAGTTACTTGGAAGGCTGAAGTAGGAAGATCACCTGAGCCCAGGAATTCAGGGCTATAGCATACTAAGAACACACCCGCACTCTAGCCTGGGCAATATAGTAAGACCTCATCTCTTATTTATTTATTTATTTGGGTTGGAGTCTCACTCTTGCTCAGGCTGGAGTGCAGTGTCACGCTCATAGCCACCACAGCCTCAACCTACTGGGCTCAGGTGATCCTTCCGCCTCAGTTTCCAAGTAGCTGAAACTACAGGCACGAACCACCACGCCTATCTAATTTTTTTTATTTATTGTAGAGACGAGGTCTTGCCAAGTTGCCCAGACTGGTCTTGAATCCCTGGGTCAGGCAATCTTCTCGCCTCAGCCTCCCAAAGTGCGGGGATTACAGGCTTGAGCCACTGTACCTGGTACCTCATCTCTTTTAAAGAGAAAAAAGAAAGGAAAAAATGTTTTTCATTCCAAGGAAATCAAGAAAAATTATCAAGAAAAAGAAGACATGTTAAGAGACTCAGACTATAACTTTTCCACTGATTGCTCTATCAATCTAAGTAAGCTTTCTTTTCTTTTTTTAAGCAACAGAGCCTCCCTGTCACCCAGGCTAGATTAATGTGATCATAGTTCACTGTAGCCTCAAATTCCTAGCCTCAAGTGATCCTCTTGTTTTGGCTTCCCAAAACACTGGGATTACAGGCATGAGCGACTACACCCAGTCTAAGTAAATTTTCTTTAGTAGAAGATGGAAATCTCAGTCCCATCATTCATTGTCATCTGTTCTCTGGCAAGAAGAGTCCCTGAAGAAAATACATCTAAAATAAGATTTGTATACACAATTCCTACTGGGAATCAGTACTTAAAATCCAAGTTATATATCTTTATTATTGCTAAGTAATATTCTATGGAAGGAAATACCACAATTTTGTTTATTCACTTACATGCTGATGGACATCAGAGTTGAGATTATCAACCTTGATTTTGGCAGCTATAAAGTCTAGATTAAAAAGAAATCTCTCCTAAAGATGTATTTAAGTATCCCCACTGTACCTAAATAAGGGAAGAATTACTAGAATTAGCAATATCAGCTCAGTTTCATCCGATTCTAACTGCTTTAGGTAAGTGGAAAATAACGCATTATTTGTACTTGACACATTAAGAAACAAGCCCAGAGATACTTTAGTTTTAAGTCAGCACTTCCAGGCAAATGCGGAGCGTGTATGAGTAAAGGCACCAGGGAGACGCAGGCAAGAGTGACACGAGGGAAAAGCCACCTTCCCATAAATGTGTCTCGAAAGGCCAAACTGTAATCACCACTGATGAGGAGAGGAATAAAGGAAGAGTCAGGACTGGGCTAGAGAAGGAGCCAGCCAGGTTTTGGTGGGACAGAGTGAAACCCAGAGATGACGAGATCTGTTTATCCTTTAAAACTACTAGACTGAATCATCAAACTGCAAATATCCACTATTTTTGACCTTTAAAAGGCAATTTCTTTTTTTTTTTTTTTTTTTAGTTGGAGTCTCACTCTGCTGCCCAGGCTGAAGGGCAGTGGCACACCCATGGCCACCCCAGCATCGACCAGCTGGGCTCTGGCAACCCTTCCACCTCAGCCTTCCAAGTAGCTGGAACTATAGGCACATGTTACCATGCTCGGCTAATTTTTGGTTTATTGTAGAGACGACGTCTTGAACCCACAGGTTCAGATAATCCACTCACCTCGGCCTCCCAAACTGCTGGGATTACATGCTGAGCCATTAAGCTCGGCCTAAAAGGCAATTTCTTATGGTCTAACTGAATAATTTCAGAGGGACTAATAAGAAAAGAAATAAAGTAGTCAAATAAATGTAGACAAATCAGGAAGCACTGGTGTTTACACACATGTTGGAGAGTAGTCATCACTTACTTCCGAAGAGATGCTGAATTTAAATAGCAAGTTACCCATTTTGACTTAAATATCATATAAAATACTAATGCAAGAAGACCAGTTACCCTACTAGTCAACTCCAATCCACTAGCTCAGTGCTAAGGGGTTTTCCTACTGCAGAGTTTCAGCAAATATCTAACACAGACCTAAAACAAGGAAGAAAGTTTAGCATTGTTAAAAAAAAATACTAACCCTTAAAATGTTTTTACCTTTGCCTCAGAAAGAACACAGTAATATAAGAGGTCAGAAATCTTCCCTACTTTTCACATAAATCTTCACTTTTATGGGTGATAAGAAGCATAAAAGCAATTTGGAGAAAAAAATCTCCACTATTCTCTTGAACTTTACAAATAAACTTCACTGTGAAGCTGTTATTCTGTTGAACTTCTTCCAATATCGTTTGTTAGAATAAAACTGTTTTTAGAACCTCTGCTATAAAAGATCTACAGCTTGGTATGGAAGATAGAGAAAAGTACACGTGCATGTAACTTCTCAGAAAAGGCAGCCTTCAACTTCTTTGCAACCCATTTTATGTTCAGGAAGGAAGGAAACAATATAAAAGATCAACAGGTTGTGATGGCATCACCTGATTTAGTTCTTTTAAGGAAATAGAAAGCCTAAATAAGCAGAGTGGCAAGAACACCACGATTATCGACCTAGTATAACCACCAGATACTGACCAGCTCAAGTCACTTCACTAAACAGAATTAGGTTGAGAGAACTAACTTTATTAACTACTATCAGATAGATTTGGAAGTTATACTGGCTGCATTCAGTCATTTTTGAAAGGAATATTTTAATAAAGTCTTAATCTAAATTTTTCAGGATTCTCAACCATGTCATCCTAAGGTTAGAAGGAACTACTGTATTATTACTCAAAGAAACTTCATAAGCCCTTCCAGGCAGGGATCACTCAGAACAGTGTTCTGAGCTACACAGTTTCTGAGGTCTCAGGAGTGGTTTAAAAAGCAGGATAAAGTCTATGTAACAAAGAAAGGGTTACACTGGCAGCAGATATTTTGCCTTAAATTTCTTTTTTTTTTTTTTGTCGGAATCTTACTCCGTCACCCAGGCTGGAGTGCTGTGGCACGCTCATGGCCACCCCAGCGTCGACCTGCTGAGGTCCAGTGATCCTTCTGCCTCAGCCTTCCAAGTAGCTGGAACTACAGGCATGTACTACTACATCCAGCTAAATTTTTTATTTATTGTAGAGATGAGGTCACGCCAAGTTTCCTGGGTTGGTCTCGAACCCGTGGGCTCAGGCAAACCACTCGCCTCGGCCTCCCAAAGTGCTGAGATTACAGGCTGAGCCATGGAGCCCGGCCTTGCCTTAAATTTCTACTGACTTAGAATTGTGATTCAAAAAGTACAGCATGTACTCACCTGCTTAAATAGTGACACCAGTTTCAATACAGTTGATGAGCTTTCACATAACTTATACCATAATCAACAACATGTGCTTGAGTCTGCAGCTTCAAAAATAACATTTCCAGTGTAAACTGAAATCTTTCAAAATTAAGCACACAGATATAAATGGTGCTGGGCCAAAGCTGGTCCCTTATTCACATACACTCTACTACCCAGCGCCTATTCTTCTTAGATTTCCTGGACATGCTGATTTAATCTGCCTTTCTGTGAAAAATAAAATATAAGTATTGGCACTCCTCAGACTTCGATTTCCAATTAATTATAGTGGGCTGGAAGAATTGAAGTTGAACAACTTCCCCACCCCTCCCTTTTTTTTCTTAAAGGGCATAATCTCAAAGTAGGTAAGAATAGACATATACGGGTTTTCTCAGCTTACAGTCCCCCAAACAGAATAAATGGCTCCAAGAACAGTTTCAGTTAGTTCTCAGCATTAACTAGGAATTAAAGGACATAAAACAATAAAATAAGGAATAATAATACCCATCATCTTGTTCTAACATATACTACCAAAATTACTACATTGTGGGTGTTTCATATATCTCCTTTATTTAATAAATTATGCTAAAAATTGAACTCAATTGTTAATCTTTTATTTTAATTTTCTGTTCCAAAAGTCTTATTTTTTAGTATTTGGAAGTTTACTTTTTCTAATATTTTACTTAGGCAGGATTATACTGCAGGGAGAAAATGAACACACTTCACTCCTGAGGTTTTTCTCTTCAAAAGTATTTTTAAAAATACTTTTCCATGGCTCACACCTGTAATCCAAGCACTTTGGGAGGCGGAGGTGAGAGGATTGCCTGAACCCGTGGGTGCGAAACCAGCCTGGGCAACTTGGCGAGACCTCATCTCTACAATAAATAAAAAGTTAGCCAGGCGTGGTGGCACATGCCTGTGGTTCCAGCTACATGGAAGGCTGAGGTGGAAGGATCACTGAGCCCAGCAAGTTGAGGCTGCAATGGCCATGAGTGTGCCACTGCACTCTAGCCTGGGCGGCAGAGTGAGACTCCAACTCAAAAAACAAAATAAAACAAAACTTTTCCAGGAAAGTTAAAACCAGGACATGACAAAGTATGTCCTCCACTGATAGCAGAAATAAGCGTAGGTACCCTTACTGTTTACTGTGCCTATATTAAGAATGTGTCTCCACTGCAATCTACTACTGGAGACTGTACCTTAGACCTCTTACACAAAGTGTTTACAATATTAGGTAAGTCAAGGCACAAACTATGTGCTCAAAGTTGACTCCCTCAGTAAATGTGGAAGCAGTACTGACTTCCCTTTAAGGCAAAGATAGTACATAAAATAACGAGCACAGTGCCAGGCTCAATAAAGGTTTCCTCTCTTCCCTTTGTCCAGGAAAGCAATTCCTAAACAGGGAAAATTGCACTTTGCTTTGGTTATTACATCTCTAGATATTACCATGTCCAACTTCTAGCCCTCCTTACCTTCTAATAAAAAAGTACTTCATAGTCTATCACAAACAAATGGAAGAATATGCTGATTTATACTAATTTAACTTTACATTCTCTGGCATCACAGAGCTAGACTAATTCCAGTGTTAGGACAGTAGCTCAATCTCTTCTCGGCTGGAGTGTCTCCTGCTCATGTGAAGGAGGAGACAGGAATGACTGTTGCTATTACACCGTTTCTAAGAACTTCAAATAGTTGGCACGGCAGAATTTCTCAGATGCAACTGAGATAACTTTTGAAAGAAATGAGCGAAACTGGGCTAAAAATTGTCAAGTTCCTTTCATGCTTAACATTTAAACCACGGCATCTTTTTTTTTTTTTTTTGAGTTAGAATCTCACTCTCTTGCCTAGGCTGGAGTGCGGTGGCATAATCATGGCTACCACAGCCTCAACCTGCTGGGCTCAGCCTTCCAAATAGCTGGACGACAGGTGCGTGCCACTATGCCTGGTTTACTTATTTATTTATTTATTGTAAAGATGAGGTCTTGCTCTGTTGCCCAGGCTGGTCTTGAACTCCTGGGCTCAGGTGATCTTCTAGCCTTGGCCTCCCAAAGTGCCGGTATTACAGGAGTGAGCCACCACGTGCAGCCTTGAACCATAGCAACTTTCGTATACCACACGGTAACTTCTGAGAGGATGAACAGACAGGCTTTCCCACATCTCCCTTTTAGAAACAAGCCATAGTTAAGAGTCATTTTACAGCTGAGAAACTAAACTGACATCCGGAGAGGTTAAGCATCCGAAAGTAGAGGAACCAGGATTTAACTGCTCTAGTTCTTCTGGTTTCAAACACTGGACTCTTCACCATGATTCACTGATCTACTCTAGCTCCTGTCCTGGACTGGCAGGACTGACTAAAAGAGAATGCTAGGTAACAGAGGAAGTTCAAAGAGGAGTAAATGAGTAACGGCCCAATTGACAAGTAATTGATAGTGCTCGCTGGTCCATCCTCCCCGAGTCTCGCTTGCTTCCAAGGCTAACAAGGCCTCCACCACCTCACACCACGTCTACCTGTTCTTTGGCTCTACGCCACCTCACAGCAACCCAAGGCAGGGGGTGGTGCACAAAGACTATCCTTTCCAGTTTTCATCTAGGATTTCCTCCATCCCCTGTCTTTCAAAGGTGACACCTTGCAAAATTGCAGTCGGTCACATCCAGCATTTCTCAGCAAGACTGCTACTGCATTTGGGGCAGAACGACTCTTGGTTGTTAAGGCTGTCCAGTGCCCGTAGAGCATTTGGCGCTATTGGCCTCTAGGCAATATATGCCAAGGACACCTGCTCCCAGCCAGCCTGTGACCAAAAAATACCCCTAGCATATTTCATATGCTTCTTAGGAAGGCGGCCCTCTCCCTAGTTGGTGGAGAACTATTATTGGTTCAAAAATTTATTTCCTCAGAGGGACCATGGGTTTCTCCCTTGTAACCTTAAACCTGAATTGGAGAGTCACTGTCACTCATTAGCTATGAGATCTTAGGTATGATTTTACTTCCTTAGATTCAATTACCATATTTACTCTGGAAGAAGATATTAACATAAGGCAGTCTGCTATAGAGTACAAAGCCACCTGTGGAAAATCCTGTTAAAATACAAGCAATCTGACTAGCAGTACAGTAAGTCCCCTACATGTGAACCTTCAAGTTATGAACTTTAACCATACACACTTGCAGTTTTCTGTGTATTATTCCTCTCTGCCAGGTGTCAGTATAGCCTGTTAAAAAACATTCAGTATTATATAGCCAATTGTGTTCTTTGGGTACCTGCTAACTCTGTTGGACTTGAAACAAATTGGACTTACAAACATGCTTTCAGAACAGAACTCGTTCATATGCTGGGGACTTCCTGTATATTAAAAAGGCAATACCTTATGATTAAGTAGAGCCTCTCCCCAGTAGCCCCTTTCCTTATATATTTTTGTATTTCTTTCTGGAATTTTATTTCTGCTCTATTAATTTGACGGTTACAAAGTACTATAGCTAATATAATAAATCTTACTCCACTATTACGCTACTATTTTGAGTTTTCCTCCTCATTCTTTTATTATTATTGTTGCTATTTTTACTAAGTTATAGTCTGTGGCCCATAAAATTCACCCTTCTCAAGTTTACAATTCAGTGATTTTTAGTATTCATGAAGTTATGCAGCCATCACCACTACCTGATTCATCACCACTAACAGCAACTCTGTACCCACTGGCAGGCACACCCACTCCCTGACACGTTCCCTGGGCAATCCCTAATCTCCTTTCTGTATCTATGAATTCACCTATTCTGAACAGTTCGTATACACAGAATTACAAAATACTGTGATCTTTTGTGTCTGGCTTCTTTCTCTCAGCATACCGATTTTAGGGTTTATCCATGTTGCAGCATGTGTCAGTATGTCATTCATTCTTTTTCATGGCCAAATACTACAACTTGTGTGGAAACACCACACTTTGTTTATTCACTCATTAGTTGATGCACATTTAGATTGTTTGCACTTTCTGTCTATCATGGATGAACATTCATGTACAAGCTGTTGTATGGTATGTTTTCTTTTTTTTTTTTCTTTTTTCTCTATATTTTTTGAGTCGGAGTCTCACTCCATCGCCCAGGCTAGAGTACAATGGCATGCTCACAGCCACCCCAATGCCAACCTGCTGGACTCAGGCAATCCTTCCGTCTCAGCCTTCCAAGTAGCTGTAATCACAGGCGCACGCTACCACGCCCAGCTAATTTTTGATTTATTGTAGAGACGAGGTCTTGTCAAGTTGTCCGGGCTGGTCTCGAACCCGCAGGCTCAGGTAATCCACTCGTCTCAGCCTCCCAAAGTGCTGGGATTACAGGCTGAACCACTGAGCCCGGCCATGTTTTCTTTGTTTAAATGGATACATAATATATTTATGAAGTACATGTGATATTTTGCTACATGCTTAGAATGTGTAATGCACAAGTCAGATTTATCTGAGGCATCCATTGGTTTGAGTATTAATCATTTCTATGTGTTGGGAATAATTCAAGTGCTCTCTACTCTGCTGTCGAATAATTCTGTTCTTTTGGTTATGTGCCTAGGAATGGATTGCTGGGTGATAAGGTAAGTCTGTGTTTCCACTTATGAGGACTTGGAAACTTATAAGGAAACTTTCTCCGAAATGGTCGGACCATTATAAATTCCCACTAGCAATACAGGAAGGTTCCAATTTCCCACATCCTCACCAACCGTATTTTCTTTTTTTAATTTTAGCCATCCTAGTTCAGCGTGAAGTATCTTGTGGTTTTGATGTACATTTCTCTAATGACTAATAGGTAGAACTCTTCTGTTCCTACTGGCCAGCTGTATATGTTTTGGGGGGAAATGTCTACCCACATCCTTTCTCTTGATGGAGCATCCTCTGAAATAAAAAAACTTTTCATTCTGATGATGTCCAATATATCTATTTTTCTTTGGCTGCTTGTTCTTTTTGGTGTCATTAACTAAAAAACCACTGCTTAATACACAGTCATGCAGACTTATACTGTTTTCTTCTAAGAGCTTTATAATTTTAGCTCTAACATTTAGGTCTTTGATCCATTTTGAGATAATTTTTATATATGGCGTATAAGGTAGGAGGTCCAATATCATTCTTTTTTGCTGTTGTTTTTCGAGTCAGAGTCTCACTCTGTCGCCCAGGCTGGAGAACAGTGGCATGCTCACGGCCATCTCAGCTTCAATCCACTGGGCTCAGGCGATCCTTCCACCTCAGCCTTCCAAGTAGTCATAACTACAGGCATGTACTAACATACCCGGCTAATTTTTTTTTATTATTATTATAGAGACGAGGTCTCACCAAGTTACCCAAGCTGGTCTCAAATTCCTGGGCTCAGGCAATCCTCTTACCTTGGCTTCCCAAAGTGCTAGGATTACAGGCTTGAGTCACCATGCCTGGTCTAATTTCATGCTTTTACACGTGGATATCCAGTTGTCCCCATTCATATGTTAAAAAGACGACTCTTTCCCCATTGAAATGTGCTGTTGAATCTCAACTGACCATAAATGCAGAAGTTTACTTCTGGACTCTCATTTCTATTCCACAGGCTATATGTATCTATATATCTATATATCTACATATTTATATACTATACTTATGTTGTACCATACTTTCTTGATATTATAGCTTTAGGTCAGAACAAATTTCTGTTCTTTTTCCAGACTGGCTGGAAAAAATGGATCTCTTACATTTCTATATGAATTTCAGCAGATTGCCAATTTCTACAAAAAAGGCAGTCAGGATTTTAATAGTGATACTGTTGAACCCGTAGATCAATTTGGGGAGTGTTGTCATCTTAACAAGATTAAGACCTCCAACTCTGAACATGGATAAATTCAGAACATGGATAAGTTCATGAACATGGAAATCTTTTCATTTATCTAAGTTTTCCTTCTCTTTTCTACTTTCATCTCTAATTTTCCCTAATAGGGGAAATTTGTTTTAAAAGAAGTTTTAAAGGCTACACAAAGTAGTCTGGCAAGGATACAGAACAGTGGAACTCTCACAATTGTTCGAGAGAATATAAATTGGGTACTTTGTAAATATGACAATATATGCTGAACCTAAACATATGCCTATTCCATTACTCAGTAATTCCATGCCTAGATACACATTCCCAATAGAACTGTGTGTCAAAACACATGTAGTGTACTGAATGTCACACAGTACTCTTAATAACAGCCCAAATCAGAAAACAATCCAAATATCCATCAGCAGAATGGATAAACTGCATTGCAGTCAAGCAACGAGATAAACAAACAAATTTCAAGGCAAAATGATGAACAAAAGAAGGCAGATCCAAAACAGTGACTGGATGTCTTGTATGATTCCACTTCCATGAAGTTCAAGAATGAACAAAACACAGAGTGACAGAAGTCAAAACACTGGTTATCTCTGGCAAGGAGGAATGGACTGGGAAGCGGCACAAGTAAATCTTCAGGGATACTGGCAGTGTTCTATAATATGATCTGGGTGGGTCAGATGAGTATACAGTGATTCATGAAATTGTATGCCTAATATCTGTGCACTCTACTGTATAAATGTCAACACTTCAATTAAATTATTTATTTTTATTTTGTGAGTTGGGGTCTCACTCTGTTGTCTAGGCTGAAGCGCAGTGGCACCATCACAGTTCACCACAACCTTGACCTCCTGGGCTCAGACAATCCTCCTGCCTCAGCCTCCAGAGTAACTGGGACTGTAAGCACGCACCACCATGCCTAGCTAATTTTCAATAAAAACAAAAATAAAGTTTAAAATACTTGGAAAACCACCTGAAGTTTAAGAAAATGGAACAGGATAGAGATTCTTGGAAGCAAAACCTCAATTTCTCAACCAACTATCTTCTTCAATTTCTCAACCAACTCATCTTTGACAAAGCCCCCACTCACAACCACTGGGGAGAGGAGATCCTATTCAGTAAATGGTATTGGAAAAACTGGCTGATCATTTGAAGAAGAATGAAACAGGACCCCTACCTATCACTATACACAAAAATCAACTCTAAATGGATGAAAGACCTAAACATAAAACCTTAAACTATAAGAATGTTAGAAAATGCAGGAGACACCCTTATGGGAATCAGAATAGGCAACCGGTTCCTAATCAAAACCCCAGATGTCCATGCCATAAGAGATAAGATAGACAAGTGGGACCTCATTAAACTGAAAAGTTTCTGCAAAGCAAAAAAACTAATAAGACAGTGGGGAGACAGAATGGGAAAATGGGAAAAAATATTTACCAACTATACCTGACAAAGGCCTAACATCCAGGATCTACAAGGTACTCAAATGTGAGGAAAGGAAAAAAAACAAACAGTTCCATTAAAAAGTGGACAAAAGACGTGAATAGATATTTCACAAAAGAAGACATACAGGCAGCCAATAGACACGTGAAAAAGTGCCAGCCTCTCTAATCATCAGAGAAATGCAAATCAAAACCACACTGAGATACCACCTAACCCCAGTAAGAATGGCCATTATTAATAAATAAAAGAAAACAACAGCCGGGCTCGGTGCTCAGCCTGTAATCCCGCACCTTGGGAGGCTTAGGTGAGTGGATTTGCCTGAGCCCGCGGGTTCAAGACCCGCCTGGGCAACTTGGTGAGACCTCATCTCTACAATAAAAAAAAAAATTAGCCGGGCGTGGTAGCACGCGCCTGTAGTTCCAGTTACTTGGAAGGCTGAAGCTGAAGGATGGCCGGAGTCCAGCAGGTCAAGGCTGTGGCGGCCGGGAGCGTGCCACTGCACTCCAGTCTGGGCGACAGAGTGAGACTCCAACTCAAAAAATAAAAAATAAAAAAAAAAGAAAACAACAGATGCTGGTGAGGATGTGAAGAAAAGGGAATGCTTTTACACTGCCGGTGAGAATCCAAAGTAGTTCAACCTCTATGGAAAACAGTGTGGCGATTTCTATAAGAACTAGAAATTGACCTTCCATATGATCCAGCAATCACCCTACTGGGAATATACCAGAGGAACTAAAATCACTCTATAAAAAAGATACCTGCCCACACATGTTTACCGCAGCACTATTCACAATAGCAAAAACGTGGAACCAATCATGTTTGGTTGATCTCTCTATTTATGATTTTAAATATAGCCAAGTACTACTTAATAATCTCCTTTTTCACGCCGGGTGCTGTGGCTCAAGCCGTAATCCCAGCACTTTGGGAGGCAGAGACCAGAGGATTGCCTGAGCTCAGGGTTCGAGATCAGCCTAAGCAATATGGCAAGACCTCATCTCTACAATAAATCAAAAAAATTAGCCAGACGTGGTAGCACATGCCTGTGGTTCCAGCT
This sequence comes from Carlito syrichta, assembly GCF_000164805.1. Lineage (NCBI taxonomy): Eukaryota > Metazoa > Chordata > Mammalia > Primates > Tarsiidae > Carlito > Carlito syrichta. The sequence continues at coordinate 195,021 of NW_007246808.1, read as the reverse complement.
ACTTGGAAGGCTGAGGAGGAAAGGATCACCTGAACCCAGCAGGCAGAGGCTGCAGTGGCCATAAGCATGCCACTGCACTCTAGCCTGGGTTACAGAGGGAGACTCTGACTCAAAAAAAAAAAGGAGGAAGAAAACTCACCTTTACTTAAAAACAACAGCAACAAAACAGAACCACCTCAGTATCACAGGAGTGGCCTCAGGTACTCTCCTCTTATCTTAGCCTTTGCTGTGACAACAAATCTGGAAAAAGACTGAAATCTGTGGTGCTATGTGTTCCAGGAATTTCTAAGACAGGGGAAGTGTTAAGAAAACAGCACTTCCGACTTGAAGCCTTGTCCTAGGACAGGAAATGACAGTATAAGGGGTTGGTCCTTCCTTTCCCCCTTTCTTCTTTTAAATAATCATATGAATGAATATACAGAACAATACTGGCAATAAGAACCTTTATTTTCCATGAGCTCATTGACTTCAATGCCCACAAAGGCGCATTTCCTGGGTGTTTTATCTAGGATCTTCCTTCTGCATAACCTGCCAAGAGTGGCAGCTGACGGAAGGCCAGCATGAAGGACCAGAACTCGACACAGCCCTAATGCCAGCTGCCTTCTTTGGAGAGCTACGGGGCAAGACACCTGGAATCATGAGGGTACAATGGAGCATAAAACTCTTCCATAATGAGAAAGTGAAAAGGACACCATGTTAGCACTAAAGTACAAATACATGCTTCATGGTAACGAGAAGGGTCAATGTGAGATTCTAAAACATCAACAGAAGTCTTCCTCAAACAGTTTTTGTGGAAAAAACATGCTCCCAGCCGGGCTTGGTGGCTCAGACTGTAAACCCACGCATTTGGGAGGCTGAGGTGAGCGGATTGCCTGAACCCGCGGGTTCGAGACCCGCCTGGGCAACTTGGCGAGACCTCATCTGTACAATAAATCAAAAAATCAGCTGGGCGTGGTAGTGCATGCCTGTAATTCCAGCTACTCGGAAGGCTGAGGCAGAAGGATCGCCAGAGCCCAGCAGGTCGAGGCTGCGGTGACTGGAAGTGGCCACTGCACTCCAGTCTGAGCGACAGAATGAGACTCCAACTCAAAAAAAAATAAAAATAAAAATAAATGCTCCCTAGAATGGATGGACTCTGAAACCCAGATCATTTCTTAAGGCCTAACACCTTTATCAAATTCGAGTGGGCAGTAAACATGGGGGGGGGGGCCAATTTCAGGAAGGGTAACCTGGGCCAGGGCTTGTGATGATCCTGAATTGAATAAGCCCTGGGGAAACAGGACTTTCGACATGCGCAAGCATATCCTCTCACAGTAAGAACTGTTGGGATTCCTGACTCCACTGACTCAGGAAATCAGATCTTCAGAAATAACTTTTACTTCTTCCAAGAAATGGGAAATGAGTTGGGCAAGTGAACATTTAGATCTGAAACCAAAAGTAACAAAAACAATTCCTAAGTCACTCTGGTTTTCTGATGCCTAGGGGAAATCGAACGAATTTTGAATTCCCACTAACTGCTACTTCTGTCGCCCAGGCTGGAGTGCAGTGGCACGCTCACGGTCACCACAGCCCCAACCTGCTGGGATCAGGTGATCCTTCTGCCTCAGCCTTTTTTTTTTTTGAGTTGAAGGATCACTCTGTCGCCCAAACTGGAGTGCAGTGGCCACTCCCGGCCACCGCAGCCTCGACCTGCTGGGCTCCGGCAATCCTTCCGCCTCAGCCTTCCAAGTAGCTGGAATTACAGGCATGCGCTA
>NW_007246808.1:181137-192770 GCF_000164805.1 Carlito syrichta | reverse complement strand
GCCCAGGAGGTCGAGGCTGCAGTGGCCGGGAGCAGCCACTACACTCCAGTCTGGGCAACAGAGTGAGACTCCAACTCAAAATAAATAAATAAAAATAAATAAATAAATAAATATGCACGTCTATGAAAAGTCTCAAGAGAACATGCACATTTGTTCCACTTCATATTGTTTACTCAACACAAATAAGAAATATTTCATTAAGTTCAATATTATCAATTTTTTAAAGTGCTCTTTTTTGAGAAAGGTGACAAATTTTTATCGATACCTTCACCAAATAGGAGTTAAGAGAAATTGTGTACACTCAGTGATTGTGGATATACTACAGGATTTATTTTTAAAAACTTAAAAACAAACACTAAAGAAATCAAATTTGGGGGCTACTAACAGTTTTGAAGCCTCAGGTCAGTCTGATATATAACACTATTTTTAAAAAGCATAGGTGGCTCATGCCTATAATTTCAGCATTTTGGGAGGCTGAGGCGGAAGGATTACTTGAGGTCAGGAGTTCAAGACCACCAGCCTGGGCAACACAGCAAGACTCTCTCGCTACAAAAATAAAATAAAAAATTAGTCAAGGGTATGGTGGCATGCTCCTGTAGTCCTAGCTACTCAGGAGGCTGAGGCAGAAAGATCACTTGAGCCCAGGAGTTTGAGACTGCAGTGAGCTATGACTGCGCCATTGTACCCTAACCTGAGTGACAGAATGAGGGCTTGTCTTAAAAAAAAAAAAATCCACAAATCTAGTTCATTAAATTCAATACTAAAACTTTCATTTACTTCAGTATATGTGTGTGTGTATATATATATATATATATATATATATATATATATATATGCTAGGCATAGAGGAGGTACAAAAGTGGTATCATAGTGGTATCACAGGCAACAATCTCACCAGAAAGACGACACAGAAAGGGGGAACACACTGTGTGACAGGGAAGCAGATGCCATTAAACAAATACATGCTGAGCACCCGCCACGTGCCAGACACCACTCTAGGCCCTGGATTATTACAGCAAGTAAAGCAGACAAAATCTCTTGCCTATAAGGAGCTCGTATTCCAGGGTGGGAGAGAGCAACCAGCCAGATAAACGCCCCACTCCTGCGGAGTTCCAGGAAGACCTGACTAGGCCCGGTACTGTCTCCACAAGGCGCCAGAGCCAGAAGCACCCAATACCTGGCATTTCCAAGAAGCGGGTGAGAGGGAGTGGGAGAAGGTGGGAAAGGGGAGGTCAACAGAGAGTCAGAACCCAGGGCCCCACAGGTCTCCAAAGACTTCAAGCAGGAGAAGCCCTCTGGGGGGCTTATGAACAGAAGACGGATGTAACCTCAAGCAGGACCACAAGAATAGACTCGACCATGAGAACAGACACAAAGGCAGAAGCAGAGAGGAGATGGGCTCTCTGTGGGAGAGGAGAAGGGCTTGGACAAGGTGACAGCAAGTGGTGGAGGTGGATGGGGATGGATTTCCAAGGTGGACCGAAGTGTCACGAACCTTGCAAGCACACAGAAGGCACTAGATACAAATTTAATGAATAAATACTGACTATGAGGGAAGAGTCCAATGGCGGGAACCATGACAATCTCGGAGCCAGCATGGGAATGGAATGAGGACAACTCTCTGGGAGGCAAGGCCCCAGGGAGATTCCGTGCAAGCGGCAAGGCCCCACAGAAAGTCCTGACGAAAATTCCGCATGATTGCTCTTTAAGTCATGGCCACTACTACGTTTCCATTATATTGTTTTGCACAGGCTTCACAGGAATAGTTTGTTTAGTTACATCTTGGGAAAAGGAGGCTGCTCACAAATCCATGATAAATAATAGGTTCTATATGAGTTCCAACATAACTTACAAAAACAATATGTTTCAACATAATCCAAGAAAAATTATTAACAGGAACAGCATGACAGAGTCAAGAAGAACAAACACAATCATCTGTAACAGTAACTAGTCCTACACTGTGTCTTATTAACTGTTCCCAGCAAACAAAGAAACTCTGATAAAACTGTGGAACCAAGGAATGGTGAGAACGAATGAGGAACACACTGAAACCATAAGTCAATTAAAGATAGGCTTAGATACTCAGCCACCTCCTCCTAATATCATTAGGCCTAAACCATTGCCCACTGTAAGAGAAGGAGACTACATAGGTTATATGCCTAGCACCTTTATATCTATATAGCCTATTTACCTTTATAGATTGTAAGTTTTACTTTTCACTTGCTAACCTTTTGACTAATATTATCCTTGCTCTTTTAATAAGTTACTATTTCCAAGAACAGCTAGCTCTTTTTCTAAGAAATATTAAAAATGTAGACATTACTGAAGCATATAATTATACGTAAGAATTTTAATCACAATCACGTCATGAACTTATTATTAATTGTTAATCATTTTTTACTGTTAATTTACTGATATTTGCTTGCCAAAAATTATGATATAAATAAATCAGCACTGGTGTGCTTCAGCAGCCAGAGTGCGAAAAAGAACTCTGGTCCGACTCGTTCCTCGCCTTACCCACGCCTCCTTCCTGGGTTCCCGAATCCTGCGGAGCTGGACTCCGACAGGCCAACATGGACTAGAGTACTCAGCAATGGTGTCAATGACTTCCTCAGTTTAACTGGAACCCTCTGCATGAGGGCCTCCTATTCCTGATTTCAGCATTATTTATCTTAATCTCTCCAAATCATTTTTGCTTGACTCTACTGTCATGACTGGCTATTAAAACCTGGTGAAGGTCAGGCGTGATGGCTCACACCTATAATCCCAGCACTTTGGGAGGCCAAGGTGAGAGGATTGCCTGAGCCCACGGGTTCGAGACCAGCCTGGGTACCTTGGCAAGACTTCATCTCTAAAACCAAAAAAACAAATCTGGTGAAAGCAGACAGACGTCTAAGGCAAGTAGGTAACAATGGTAATGAACAGGAGTAGGTTCAGTGGTGCTAAGGAGGCTCAACCCACAGGCACTAGTGACGAGATTCAGGGGATAGAGAAGGAGATGACAGGATGGGGTCAGGCACCTGTATAATCCCAGCCCTTAGGGAGGCTGAGGTGGGAGGATTGCTTGAGGCCAAAGGAGTATAAATCCAGCCTGGGCAACACAGTGAGACTTTGTCTCTACAAACAATCAAAAATTACATCAACCTATCATTGGATAATGAAAATGTGGCATATATACACACACCACGGAATACTACACAGCCAAAAAAAAAAATGAAATCACGTCCTTTGCAGCAACATGGATGGACTTGGAGATCATCAGTCCAAGTGAACTGACTCAGAAACAGAAAACCAAACATCGCATGCCCTCACTCATACGTGGGAGCTCAACAGTCACAAAGATGGAAACCACAGACACTGGGGACACCAATAAGGGGGGCAGGGAGGGAAGCAGAGTTCAGAAACTACTCATGGGGCATGACGTTCACTACTGGAGGAAGAGGCCATCACTATACAATATTTCCCTGTAATGAATTTGCACGTGTACCCCCAAATCTAAAAAACAAACCAAAAATTAGCAGGGTATGGTGGCGCATGCCTGGAGTCTCAACTACTCAGGAGGCTGAGGCAGGAGGATCACCTGAGCCTAGGAGGTTGAGGTGCCGATCGTGCCACTGCACTCCAGCCTGGGTGACAGAGTGAGACAACAACAACAACAACAACAATAACAAAATGTGTGCCCTTCATATCTTCCACATAACACGACGTGTTCGGACTCTGGAGCTTAGCTGTAGCTTGCAGAGCTGAGATGAAGGGCTAGCTTAATTCCCTTATTGTTTCTAGTTCTCCATTTTCTAATTCTTTAGCACACTCTGAATCTTGACGTAACACAAGGACACAGACAACTTTACTAGCAAGCAATCATTTTCTTCATTCTCCAACACTCTCTACAACTTATAAACAAGCTTTATATATTTTACCTTCTACAACGCTACCAACTTCCCAAAGCTAGTTTTGACCAGTTTTCTGAATTCTGAATTCTCCAACTTAAACTATCTCTGCCATTACATCACCCAGTCATTACCATCCAGGTGAGAGACATTATCTCTGCAAATCTAAGTATTCGAGATGGCAAGCCCTCCTTGTGAAAGCTAGCCCTCACGCACACCCTACTAAGACAGGGGTGAGACCTTGTCTCTCTGCCTGGGCTAATTTGATTCTTTAATCTAGAGTAGGCATAGAGATACTTGCATTGACAACATTTTAAATTGTACATCATCAAACAGTTATTTTGGACGTAATATATCACAGTAGTAAAAATATGTCTGACAGAGAGAGAGAACAAATTAATTCCACTATCTTCCTAAATTTTTTGTTCGTTTGTTGGAGTTGGAGTCTCCTGAGTAGCTGGGACCGCAGGCATGCACCACCACGCCCAGGTAATTTTAAAAATTTTCTGTAGAGATGAAGTCTTGCCACGTGGCCTAGGCTGGTCTCAAACTCCTGGACTCAAGTAATCCTCTCATCTTGGCCTCCCAAAATGCTGGAATACCAGGCGTGAGCCACCGTGCCTGGCCGTAAAGCTCATTTTGGTTCTTTGGTGGTATAAACTTCTGAAGTGAGACTATCTGGGTTTGTATCCTGGCTTAATCATCTAATAGCTGTACAGCTTTGGCCAAGTGACTTAGCTTCTCTAGTCCAGTTTTCTCATCTGCAAAATGGAAATAATGATGATGATGATACCTATACTCCATAAGGTTGTTTTTAAAAAATGGGATACATGGGGGCAAGGGGGTGGAAATGGGATATGTAAAAAAAAGATGAGATAATGTATTAAAGCACTTAATGAAATGCCTAACATGGTTTTAAGATTATTTTCATTTTTATATATGTAAGGCAATTTATATTATTATTATTATTACTTTGAGACAGGGTCTTGCTCTGTGGCCCAGGCTGGAGTGCAATGGCATGATCATGGCTCACTGCAACCTCAAACTCCTTGGCTTAAGCAATCCTCCAGCCTCAGCCTTCCAAAGTGCTGGGATTACAGGCCTGAGCTACTATGTCTGACCTTTTTTTTGGTTATTTTATCTATAACAAGGTCTATAACATTTTAAAGCCTATTCTTCTATCTTCAAATTGAACAAAAACAGAAATATATGGGCATATATACTTTGTTTTCTAAGGAGAAATTGAAGATCTTGAGGATAAAATGAAAAGGCAAGCCAGTAGGGCAGTATTTTCTAACTCTAAGGCTTGCCCAGATACCAAAAAGGAGAGAATAAACATTAGTAAGTCAAAACATAGATGAGTTTAAGAGGTATAAGAAGCATGTTAGAATTTAGAACTAATAAACTGTTGCTTATTTTGAGAATTCAAATAAAAATGAATGTTTTACATTAAGAAGCTTTTGAAGCTACTGTGTTATTTTTCATAGACAGCACATGGTAAATCAGCTAAAAAATTATTACTGATGAATGCACTTCCTTTTGTGGCTTAAACTGATTTTAAAAAAACCCCAGAACCAATGAAAAGAGGTAATGAGAAGGTTTTTCTGTGTATGTTTTGAAGATCAGGTATCAAATAAAGAAATAATATATCTTAAAAAGGCTCAAAAATACAAAAATGAAATAGAGCTCTTATCTGCTAATAAAATCAAGTTAATAGTAAACACCCTCAATTAACTGTGCATATGGGGGAAAAAGAAGGAACAGTAGCAATGGTGCCCAGAACATCAAGAAACAATCTCCATTTTATTGAAATACATATTATTATTCGGTTTTATTTAAATTTTTTTTTTACTTTTAGAGACAGGGTCTCGCTCTGTCATGCAGGCTGGTGTACAGTGGTGTGATCATAGCTCACTACAGCCTCCAACTCCTGGGCTCTGCTTCAGCCTCCTGAGTAGGCAGGACTGCAGGCATGGGCCATCACCTCTGGCCATTATATTATTTTAAAAGCAGACTTACCTTATTAATAACATTTAATTCTGGCATAAATCCATATATATCACTTCCACCAAGAGGCGGAATGATTGTATATATGTTTAGTTGCAGAGGTAAGTCAGGATTACAAATGTGCCCCAGATAATCTGTTCATAGGACCAAAAATATGCAAACTCCAAGAATAAGCAAAAGCATAACTCCACTGAGAAGGTGTGTCTGCAAAACACTTTAAATCTACAGAACAACAATTCTACAAAGAGCAGCACATTCATCTGCCAGCAGTAACCTCTCCCTAGCAATGCCTTAGGACGGCTACCTTCATTTAAGCTGCTGTTTTGAGAACAGTAGTTAGAAGTGCAGAGATTCTATGTACACGGATGATCTGGATATATACCCATTTAGAAAGGGTGGGTCCATGTGGACATGTGTTCTAACATAAGCGCTGTGGAGACGTTTTTTGGGCCACGACTTCTCCCCACAAACCCCCTGCAGTCACGGCATGCTCCTGGTGATGTCTCTCATTCTTCTAACTACTCCTCTCATCATAATTGGCCAACACATCGAGGCTACGATGACATTTATGATGCTTTCTATAGTATCAAAGACCTTAACTAACAGGCTCTAATTTCTCATTGATCATTACAAGCTGTGTCCTCAACCATATTCCTTGAAAAGGTCCTAAAATGTGCATGTGAATGGACAGCATTCTTTATTTCTGTGTGACAGCTCTACTGCTTGCACATCTGCTAGCTGTTACATACATGTCAAAACTGTACCAGAACTGGATAAAAAAAAACATGGTACATATACACGATGTAATATTATGCAACCTTAAAGAAGAACAAAATCATGAGTTTCGCAGCAATTTGGATGGATTTAGAGCCTATAATACTCAGTGATTTATCACAGAAACAAAGAACTAAGTACCACATGTTCTCACTCATAAATGGACCCTGAACAATTACCATAATACTGTAAGAAAAGGATTGGTGGGAAACTACCAGGGTGGGGGGGAGTGGGGGGGAAGGAACATAAGATCAATAAGAGTACCTCATCTCAAACCAGGTGAAGTGGGGACCAAAGGGAGGTCCAAACTTTACTTGTATGATGACAACTTGTATACCTAATCCTGAATTGTATCCCACAACTTTAAAATAAAAAAGAGCTGGGCGTGGTGGCTCACATTTGTAATCCCAGCACTTTGGGAGGCTTAAGTGAGAGGATTGCCTGAGACCAGCCTGGGCAACTTGGTGAGATCACATCCCCTCAATAAATCATAGGGTGGACATGGTGGTACATTCCTGTAGCTCCAGCAACTTGGAAGGTTGAGGCAAAAAAATCACCTGAGCCCAGTGGGTCAAGGCTACGGTGGCTGTGAGCATGCCACTGCACTCCAGCCTGGGCAATAGAGTGAGACCGACTCAAAAAAGAAAAAAAAAAGAAAAAAAAAAAACTGCACCAGAATACAAATGCACTCCAGAAAGAGAAGACAGACTGAAGCACACCACCAACATGCAAGTAAGGATGGAGAAAGAGCCTCTGAGAAGGACATCTCTCGATTAGGGTCATTCTCATGGTCTAAAGCTCAAGAGGACAACTGGCTAGACCCAGCTGGCAAATGGCTGACAGCTCTTGAAACATGGGGGAAGTTAACAAGGAACAGTAATGGATTGCTGCATTTTACTTCTTAAAAAAGTATTTCAGGGAGAATTAACATTATAACACATCAGCTTTATATGGACGTTATCAGATGAGGCATGCCCATCAATTGCAGAAATGGTACTGAACACTTCCCTTACCGTAATGACAGGTACAATTCCCACAGTTACGAAAGCGGTATGTTTATCACTTGCTCAGCCATTGTTAGCTCTTCCACTTACGGGGATTTCATAAACTGATCACCCTCTCAGGATGTGATTTCCTTCTCTCTCATTGTTCTTAAGTGTGATTAAACACTGTGAGGGAGAGGGCAGGTACTCTGGCAAACCTCATCTGTCTCTGTTCTCGCCAAAACTATGGAGAACATTCTAACAACCCTAGAATGAAATTCCTCCAATAACTACTAAAAAGGCAATAAATGTCCTCATTCCTTCCTTCTCAAAACTACTAGTCAAACTCTTCTAATCAAGTGGGATTATTTATATGCTATCGCTTATTTATATGCTATTGCTAAGAATGTTGTTAGTTTTTTACTGTCATTAATTAGAATCATAACAAAGTTCCAAAAGTAATTCTGTTCTTCTTGGCCATTAATTGATAATCTGCTTTCTAGCAAACTGTCAAGAATATAAACATCACATATGATACTAACACAAATTAACTAATGTGCAAAAACTAAAGTATACAGTTAGCTGAACCTCATATTGTAACACTAGCCAACATCTCAGGGAAGCCAGAGTACAGAACCCGAAGTTGGGTCTTCGCTGCCAAGCGAAGGAGAGTTGATGGGCCTAGACTAGAGTTTATTCACTCATTCACTTCCACTAAAGCTGGAAAAACGTTGAAGGCAAAGAAAGCAGCCTAATGAACTAAGAATACTGTGATGGTTAATTTTACATCTCAAATTGATTGGGTTATGGGGTACCCAGATATTTGGCCAAACATTGTGGGTGTGTCTGAGAGGGTGTTCTGTTTAACTTTTAAGTCAATGACTAAGGAAAGCAGACTGCCCTCCTTAATGTAACCAAATAATCTAGTAGTCAAGGTCTTTGTACATTCCTCCAGGAAGAATGTGGGCCAAATAATTAAGAACAGCATGTCGGGTGCAGGGGCTCACGCCTGTAATCCCAACACTTGGGGAGGCAGAGGCAAGAGGACTGCCCTAGTCCAGGTGTTCGAGACTAGCATGGGCAACTTGTCTCTACAATAAATTGAGAAAAATTAGCTGGGCATAGTGGTGCACACCTGTAGTTCCAGCTAATTGGAAGGCTGAAGCGGAAAGATTGCCTGAGTTGGGGCTGTGGTGGCTATGAGCATGCCACTGCACACTAGCTTGGGCAACAGATTTAGACTCAAACTCAAAAAACAAACAAAAAGAACAGCATGAGTAAAGGTAAAAACCTATGAATTGAAAAATGTCTTTTGGGTCGGGCTTGGTGGCTCAGCCTGTAATTCCAGCACTTTGGGAGGCCAAGGTGAGTGGACTGCCTGAGACTGGGTTTGAGACCAGCCCGGGCAACTTGGCGAGACCTCGTCTCTACAATAAAAAATAAAAAATTAGCTAGGCATGGTAGCACACGCCTGTAGTTCTGCCTACTTGGAAGGCTGAGGTGGAAGGATCGCCGGAGCCCAGCAGGTCGACACTGGGGCAGCCGTGAGTGTGCCACTGCACTCCAGCCTGGGTGACAGAGTGGGATTTCTAACTGAAAAAAAAAAAAAAAAAAAAAAAAACAGAGAAAAAAATCTTTTCTTTGAGTGGATGTAGGGGGCGCCCATATCCAACAAGCTGAAGGCCAGACTAGACCAAAAAGGCTGACCCTCCCCTGAGTAAGAGAGAACTCCTCCCGCCTGACTGGGATATCAGTTTTTTTCTTGCCTTCAGACTGCAACTGAAACTCTGGCTCTTTCTGGGTCTCAAGCCCGCTAGCTTGCAGACTGGAACAACATGATTGGCTATCCTGGTTCTCAGGCCTTTGAACTTGAGATGGAACTACACATCATCGGCTAGCCTGGGTCTCCAGCTTGCTGACTGCAGGTCTTGGGACTTGTCAACCTCCATAATCATGCGAATCAGGTCCATAAATGTTGGAAAGGAAAGGTCCAGCAAAAGCTTTATGATAATAATTACAGCCTTGATGCCGCAGAAAGTCTAGCAACCTCGCTAAGAGAAAGCCATCTATTCATTTTACCAAGTTAGTCCAGGCCCAGTTGAACTTAGGTGATACTTAAAAAATAAAAAAATTCTTTAAGAGATAGGGTCTCACACTATTGCCCAGGCTCAAATGCAGTGGCATAACTATGGCTCACTGCAGTATCAAACTCCAGGTTTGAGTGATTCTCTCCCTTGGTTTCCCCAGTAGCTGAGATGACAGGAATGTGCCACCATGTCTGGATAATTTTCTTTATTTTTTGTAGAAACCGGGTCTCAATATGTTGTCCAGGCTGGTCTTGAACTCATGGCCTCAAGGGATCCTCCTGTCTCAACCTTCCAAAGTGCTGGGACTACAGGCGTTAGTTTAACTGCTGTTGAAGCCATCCTTCTACTGCCTCCTTTCTGCTTCCCTCCCCAAATGGTCACAGACCCCATCGCTAACAGTTGAAGAACAAGCATTTGAAGGATAAGCACAGAACCAGAAAGAGTACTAAACCATGTAACTAATATACTTCACTTAAATGATTTCTGGTTACAAAGAAAAGAAGCCCTCCCCATATCAAATATAAAGTGGCCAAGTACTTCTTTTATCTTTTATCACTTATAAAAAACACAGTCCCTTAGATCTCCAAGACACATAGCACCCTGTCATTGATGGGGTGCTGTATAGGAAACATTGAATGGTAAACACTGCCTAAAATCACAAATAGTGGAAAACATCTTTTTTTTTTTTGATTTGGAGAGTCGCTCTGTCACCCTGACTGGAGTGCAGGGGCCGCTCCCGGCCACTGCAGCCTCGACCTGCTGGGCTCCGGCGATCCTTCCACCTCAGCCTTCCAAGTAGCCGGAATTACAGGCATGCACTACCATGCCCGGCTGATTTTTTTTTTTATTATAGAGATGAGGTCTCGCTGCCCAGGCGGGTCTCAAACCCGCGGGCTCAGGCAATCCACTCACCTCAGCCTCCCAAAGGCGTGGGATTACAGGCTGAGCCACCAAACCCGGCTAAGCTTTGAGTTTTAATAAGAGTTTCACATGTGTTTCCCCCATATAAGCCCACCACACCCTCTGAGAAATGAGTATGTAAGCCATTTTGCAGATTAGAAAAAACTGAAGGCTGGGCACAGTAGCTCATGCTTGTAATTTCAGCACTTTGGGAAGCCGAGGCAGGAGGATCACCTGAGCCCAGGAGATCGAGACCTGGGCAACATAGCAAGACCTTGTCTCTACAAAAGAAAAAAGAAAAAAAAATTAGCCAGGTATGCTGGTGCCCTCCTATAGTCCCAGCTACTCTGGAGGCTGAGGTAGGAGGATCACCTGAGTCCAGGAGTTGAAAGCTTCAGTGAGCCACGACTGTGTCACTCTACTCTAGCCTGGGCAACAGAGTGAGAAATTTCCTCTGCCGGAGACCAGCTCCAACCGGGTTCAGGGTATCCCAAAGGTGGAGACGGCGTCAGCAATTGGGGGAAAGAAGAAAGAGAGAAAGAGAGAGAGAGAGAAAAAGAGACTAGACTCCAGTCTAGTGCAGAAGCAATGTGTGTTATTGGGAATTACAATGGGTCTTTTATACACAAAGTCAGATGTGGGAGGGGCGTCCCCCACCCACCAGAAACCTTAATCCATGAAAACTTAATCAATGATTGCCTTTAAACCCTTTTCATATGATAATCTTAAAATCCCATAACAAAGGATAACCTAATCTGTGACTGACATATTCTATAAACCTTCCCCCCCCTAAACTGATTGATTTATGCCAAGTTAAACAATTCTATAGAAGCTTAAGTATTTACTTTACAAATGAAAGTGGCCCATCCCAGAATGTTTGGAATGTGGCCCAGTCCAAAGTTCACAGTGGGCTACCTGCAAGTAACCCAGCCGCATTCTTTCAACAAAATGACTGTCTTCTAAAACTATATTCTACAATGTACACCTTCAAT
>NW_007246808.1:171345-181117 GCF_000164805.1 Carlito syrichta | reverse complement strand
CGAACCCGCGGGCTCAGGCAATCCACTCATCTCAGCCTCCCAAAGGCGCGGGATTACAGGTTGAGCCATCGAGCCCGGCTGGAAAACATCTTAGAACAAATAATCTGTAGTCATACTCGTACATTCCTCCAAGAGGGTTGCCAAATAATTAAGAACGGAGTGAGTAAAAGCAAAAACCCATGAATAGAAAAAACATCTTTTCTTGTAGGTATTGGTAAAACTTGGTAGTCAACAACCGGTACTTACTAAAATTTGGTAACTTGTGCTTTTCCTATGAATCTTCTTGTGAGGTACAAGTTGTTTTCCATGTCACAGAAATACACTGACAATGTCAACAAGGTGAAACCATCAAGGAACTTCTATTCCACATGTTTTTCCCCCACAGGCATCTGGATGTGCGGGCTGGGCAGAACAGGGATAGAGTCTAAACTAAGTCACCACATTTTCTTTTTTAAAGAAGCAGCAGTCACTCTTTCACTCATCTTTCTTAATGGCTGATGGCCACTTTGAACAGCTCTAAAGTGGGGGGAGAGGGCGGCAGACAACGCTTTAAACTCTCACGACCACACTTTCTAGATCAGCAGATGATACACTTGTCACAAGTGCCCAGTCAGGATGCATCATGACCCACAGGAAGGCACAAGAAGGGGCAGAGCAGGCCAGTGAGCACACACACCAGCTGACCTTTCGGGTCATCCTTTGTTCTCTAACTTCTCCATAAACATCTGCAGAGGTGTAGATATAGATTAAGATTGCTACATCTAAAAATACCTTAAAGTACCGAATGCAGCTGGGGAAAGAAGGAGGGTGGGAGGGAGAGGAGGACACATAAGTGACAAACAGTACAGCGTGCTGGTATTAGAACTTATCTGTTCTGTTGTTTTTTTTCACATTATCTCAAAGAAAAAAAGAAAGATCAACAACCTTATCTAAAAATCTTACTCTAAACAACAATAAAAGAAATATGAGCTAAAAGGACAGACTGATTTTAATAACACATTCTTCTTAAGGCAACTAAATAGCACTGGAAAATTTTTCTCCTAGACACTTGAGTCTTGAAGAAAAGGAAAATAAACATACCTTCACCAGGGCCTCTACAAGTTGGGGCATTTTTGTGCCCAAGTGAACAGTCTTGTAAAAGAAATATTTATAAGGACTTTCAGGAAGCAAGAGCTCAGTGATTTGAAAATCTGAAGAAAAATGCAAACTAGGTTGACCCTCCTGCTATTTTGCTAGACTGGCAGCTAATATCTAAGTGCTCAGCTTGGGACACCGTCAAGCTAATGAACATCAGAGCAGGCAGATCTGCCTCTCTAGACCCTGGGACGCTGTCCTGATGCGCCCCTTGGGTTTCACCTCCCTAAAGAACCAGAGCAGCTTTTGCTAATACCAAGCACTGCATAGTGAGTTCCTCATAAGGGCAGTTTCTCACTGCCCACCCCAGTCATAGCTTAATCCTTTAATTTGTTTAAAAGTCAAAAACCAGGCTTTTCTGAAGACTGTCACAGGCCACAGATGTGCAGCAAGCAGGAGGGGCCAAGGCTTAGTGCTGTTGTCTCAATAGAATCCGATGTTGAAAAGGATGGCTGCTAATGCCCAGTCAGAAATGGCCAGAAACAAAAGGAAGAGAGGTCAAGGCCTTTGAAAAATAAAAGCCCTTAGTCTAAAGAGTGCCAACTCCCAGGCAGGACAGGCAGTTCTGTCCCAAGACTGTCCTCTCAGGGAGGGAACCCATCACAACCTACTCGAAACCAGAACAAGAGCAAGGAACATGGACACTGCAGCCAAGTCCCCAACTACAGATGGAGGGGCCAGCACATCAAGGAGGCCACCGGTAAAGCCTCGGACCAATGTAAACTTTTAGTGTTAGAAGCATAAGTTGAGGCAGTAAGCTAAAGTTTCACAAAGTGATTCATGTTAAACATTAAAAAAACTTTATAGTGGGCAAGGCCATTTGTAGGTTATTTACTAAGGAACCTGGGATTCAGAATTAATAGGCTATAAAAATACAAGTAGCAACAAAAAAAGGGGGGGGAATAAAAACCCCGGGAATAAAAACCCTGTGAGAACCCTGACCACAGGTCTCTAAATCCTCAGCTCTACTTAGCTCCCTCCTCCGTTTCTCTCACTGGTTCATTCTGCAAGGACCATCAGCCATTCAGAAGGAACCAGCAACTTAGCTTTAAAAACCACCAAGCTCCTGTACCACAAGCCAAATGGTTACCTTATTTTTCTTTTAAAAGTTTGCCTCCCTATTTTTTTTTTCTTTCCAATGACCATGATCGATAAGTTGCTTTCAGTTCTCTTTGATGTAAACAAGCTGAAAACAAAACAAAAAAATGTTTTGGCCTCTTAAACATTAGTTTGCATTCTTAACTCAGGGTTTCAGGTGTTTTTTCTTTTTTTTTCGTTTTTTTGAGATAGGGTCTTGCTCTCTCATCCAGGCTGGAGTGCAGCGGCATGATGATAGCTCACTGCAACCCCCAGCATACGGGTTTAACTGATCCTCCCATCTCAGGTTCCCACAGTGTGGGTTACTGATTCGGGGAGAGGACACAGAGTGCAAATGCCCCAAAGGGCTTTCACTTGTTGACTGATGACTCATAGTTCACTGTAGCTGTTCTATGAAAAACGGGTTTGGAAAGTGTCAGAAAGCTAGAATTAGATTACAAAATAGTCTATTTGAATACAATGTTAAATATCATCACTGTGACTTCAGAAGTAGAAGCAGACAGAATTGGGAAAGCGACACTCTAGCTGGAGACAAGACATGGAGAAAATGTGTTCCCTTTGTGAGTCCAGATTACTCCACCTGTAAAGTGGTCATATTGCTGGCTGATTTTGGAAGGCTTAAGCCATTGATTAAAAGGGTTTCTGTGTTAGATAATGAAGATGCTACTTTACAATAGGAAAATTCTGTCTTTTTCGTTGACTGCTGGTAACTTACTAGAGTGACAGTAGCTACAGAAAACTTTCACTTACACAGAAAGATTGATAAGAAACTTAAGAAGCCAGGCTTGGTGGCTCAGCCTGTAATCCCGTGCCTTGGGAGGCTGAGGTGAGTGGACTGCCTGAGCCCACGGGTTCGAGACCCGCCTGGGCAACTTGGGGAGACCTCATCTCTACAATAAATAAAAAATTAGCCGGGCGTGGTAGCGCATGCCTGTAGTTCCGGCTACTTGG
Organism: Carlito syrichta; assembly: GCF_000164805.1. Taxonomy (NCBI): domain Eukaryota; kingdom Metazoa; phylum Chordata; class Mammalia; order Primates; family Tarsiidae; genus Carlito; species Carlito syrichta. Next base: position 177,934 of record NW_007246808.1, on the reverse strand, counting down.
AAGGCTGAGGCAGAAGGATCGCCAGAGCCCAGCAGGTCGAGGCTGCAGTGGCCGAGAGCAGCCACTGCACTCCAGTCTGGACAACAGAGAGAGACTCCAACTCAAAAAAACAAAAAACAACAACAACAAAAAGAAACTTAAGACATATGTCTGCTTCAAATAATTAGCTGGCTTTAAGGGAAGTGTAAGGTTGGGGGGGTGAAGGAGGAGGTTGTTGAAGAGAAGGGAGATGGAAATTGAGAAAAGAGAAGCTGAACAAAGGAAGAATTTCTGTGGCTCTGAGACTAGTTCTTCCCAGGAATCCTAGCCCCCACCACTTGCTTTCTCAAAGGCAGGGATCACCTACTGTTCAACTCTGCACCCCCACGTGGCATACCCACCACTGGGTACAGAGTAGTTGCTTGATAAATGTCTGACAAATATTTTGTTAACAACAGTGTTCTAGGCAGTAAGTTATGAGACAGGAGAGATCTAGTCTGACTTCCAGCACTGTAGGTAAGATGTACTATGGGTAAGAATAAAACTGTTTTCACAAGAAAACTTAACTTATTTAGACGAATTTCTAACACTGAAATAAACACATTACTTTAAAGCAGAATAAAGGGGAAAAAAATGGAACACCCAAATATTCCTGGGCTCAGAAAGCTTGATGGGCTAGGGTTCAAAGCCGTCAGTCCCCTGAGGAGAAGCAGGAAAGTCTCTCTTTATGACATGCTCCCCGCCCCTCAACTCCCAACAGCTTTTTCAACAGTTCTAACTCCTCCTTAGCATGGGAACCCTAGAATGCTTTTTTTTTTTGGAGTCGGAGTCTCAATCTATCGCCCAGGCTGGAGTGCACCACCATGTCTGGCTAACTTTTTGATTTATTGTAGAGACGAGGTCTTACTAAGTTGCCTAGGCTGGTCTCGAACTCCTGGGCTCAGGCAATCCTCTTGCCTCTGCCTTTCAGAGTGCTGGGATTACAGGTGTGAGCCACCGTGCCTAGCTTCTTCTTTTTTTTTTTGAGTTGGAGTCTTACTCTTGTCACCCAGGCTGGAGTGCAGTGACAAGCTCATGGCCACCACAGCCTCGACCTGCTGGGCTTAGGCGATCCTTCCGCCTCAGCCTTCCAAATAGCTGGAACTACAGAAGCATGCCACCATGCCCAGGTAGGTTTGTGTGTGTGTGTGTGTGTGTGTGTGTGTGTGTGTGTGTGTGTGTGTGTGATTTATTGTAGAGTGTGTGTGTGTGTGTGTGATTTATTGTAGAGAGGAGGTCTCACCAAGTTGCCCAGGCTGGTCTCAAACTCCCAGGCTTGGGCATTCCTCTTGCCTTGGTCTCCCAAAGTGCTGGGATTACAGGTTAAGCCACTGTACCCCGTCTTTTTATTTTTATTTTTTTAAAAAGGCAAGTCTCCATCTGTCACCCAGGCTGGAGCACAGTGGCTACTCATAGGTATGATCCCACTACAGATCAGAGGGTAAGTTTTGACCTGCTCCATTCTAACCCAGGTTGGTTTACCCTCCACAGGCAACTTCGTGGTCCCCCTCCCCACCCCCCAAGAGATCACCATATTGATGGTAAACTTGGTGGACACGGCCCTGGCATAGCGCACTAAAGCTCAGAACTCCTGGGCTCAAGTCATCCTCTAGTCTCAGCCTCCCAAATAGTGAGGAATTGGGACCCCAAGGTCAGTGCCACCTTACTTGCTTCAATGCTTTTTTTTTTTTTAAGTGTCTCACTTCTCCTAAATTAGTTTGTGACAGTTTTCCTGGGATTCTCAAGGTGATCATTTAACAACTCATTAACAAGTCTTTTACTGGAATTAATTCAAAGGAGCAAAACCTAACTTTAATTAAATTTCAATCTGTCCAGGATAGTCATTTTTTCTCCTACACAAGTAATTGCCTGAATGGGTCCATTCCTTTTAAAACTAAGAAGTTCAAAAAAGCCCAGCTTTCTATATAGAAAGCGATTTCTGTCATCATTTAAAAATGTATCTATTAGGGCCGGGCTTGGTGGCTCAGCCTGTAATCCCCCGCTTTGGGAGGCCAAGGTGAGTGAATAGCCTGAGCCCGCGGGTTCGAGACCCACCTGGGCAACTTGGTGAGACCTCATCTCTACAACAAATAAAAAAATCAGCGGGCGTGGTAGCGCACGCTTGTAGTTCCAGCTACTTGGAAGGCTGAAGCGGAAGGATCGCCGGAGCCCAGCAGGTCGAGGCTGCGGTGGCCGGGAGCGGCCACTGCACTCCAATCTGGGTGATAGAGTGAGACTCCAACTCAAAAAAATAAAGAATAAAAATGTATCTATTAAAACATACCTATCTGGTTTATTTTGTTTCATATAATTTGGCCTTTCTGCTTAACATTCAACTACACAAGCACCGTTATAATATAGTACTTTAAGAACCCACTAATTTTCTAATATTTCTGGATGAGGTATGCATTTGTTCAGTCAATAAATTTATCGAAAGGATGCTATATATCAGACATTGAGAGGGTGCTACGTATGTTGTTCTTAATCAAACCCTTGGACAAAAATAAAACACATCAAAGCACACAGCTCTGGAAAATGGAAAAGCAAAATGTTTGTCTGTTTGCTCAGTCAGACGTTCTGCCTTGACTCAGAAGTAGATCTTAAAGCTACATTTCCATTACTGGGCATGGGTTAGTGATGTGTAAAGTGAAAGCTAGAATTTCGAATATCTCGTGGAATTTGTCAAAATTTCTCAGGCCTCATTTTTCCTCCTCACTGGCCTGTGCTAACTCAACGTGCCTCCTCAAGGCACAAGCCCATGGGCAGCACACTTCCCATTCGCTATCCTCTTACCCTGGATCCTAGTTAAGATGCCTTCAATATCCATCCATCCACCTAGTCATATGTCCCTCTCTTCCTCAGGAAAAGGATAGAAATTGGAGCAAGAGTCTTCCCACAAAAAAGATGAAAATGTGTGTTTACAATTAACTGCCCTAGCCGGGCTCGGTGGCTCAGCCTGTAATGCCGTGCTTTGGGAGGCTGAGGTGAGTAGATTGCCTGAGCTGGTGGGTTCGAGACCCACCTGGGCAACTTGGTGAGACCTCATCTCTACAATAAATCAAAAAATTAGCCAGGCGTGGTAGTGCGCGCCTGTAGTTGCAGCTACTTGGAAGGCTGAGGCAGAAGGCTCGCTGGAGCCCAGCAGGCCGAGGCTGCGGTGGCCGGGAGCGGCCACTGCACTCCAGTCTGGGCGACAAAGTGAGACTCCAACTCAAAAAACAGAAAAAATTGACCGCCCTACTGTTTATATATGTGTTTAAGCCCTGCTGACATTATCAGCCGCTCAATGTACTCTGGAATCTAACAATTAAAAGGTTTTATTCATAGAAGAAATATATTCACAAAGTTAAATAAAACTCTAACAGTAAAGGATATTATTAAATAAAAATAGACATTTCTCCACTCCCCCCTCCCCACTCAGCTACCTCCATTCACACACCCAGGAAGTAGCTCCAGGTTCTGTTTCTGGCAGTGTTGAATAAAACACAGATGTCTCTGCTCCTTGTTCCAGCAACTCTAGATGGTGTCGAGATGAGACACTCGTGCTTCTACTATTGTCCATGTTTCCTCCACTAGCCTCCACCAAGTTTTGTAATACTACTATTTTTAATTCTTCTAGTGGCAAGTTACTTTCTTAAATTTATAAACTGCAAAATGTGTTGATTTATAAACTTGAGAGAGTATCCTTTAACCTTCTACCAAGTATGATAACATATGGTAACATGGGAGAGCAAACTGGTATGAGAACTTTAGAAAGAATTCTGTAACCTCTGAAGATGTCACCAAAATCACTCACGGTATTTGGCTGTAAAGAATCTTGTGGGGCAACCTCTTTGGGTCCCCTCCCGCTGTGGGAGCTTTTCTGTCCTCTCAATAAATCCTGCTTTCTAGAAAAAAAAAAAAGAATCTTGTGCACTTTGCAAAGGAGATGTGTACAAAGGTCAGTATTAGGTGATGGCTAGAAACAGCCCATCATCTAAAAGTCCATCAGGAGCCATGACCCAAAAAGCTGTGTCATATAGCATGGAAGCCTACACAACAGTGGGGGCAAGTGGGTGAGAATCTTGCAGTCAACAAGAATGACACAAATATAAGGCTAAGCAAACTGACCAAGCTGTGGTAAGACTTGCACGATATGACCAGTTGATGCAACATTTTAGAACATAAGACAACACGGTCTTCATTATCATTATTATTTAATTTTAATTTTGGGGGGAGTCAGGATCTCACTCTGTTACCCAGACTGGAGTGCAATGGCACAGTCATGGCTCACCGCAGCCTCGGCCTCCTGGACTCAGACGATCCTTCCACTTCAGCCTCCTGAGTAGCTGGGACTATAGGTGTGTGCCACCACACTTGGCCTATTTTTCTGATTTATTTGTAGAGATGAGGTCTCACTATGTTGCCCAGGCTGGTCTTGAACTCCTGCACTCAAGCAATTCTCCCACCTTGGCCCCCCAAAGTACTGCGGTTACAGGCATGAGCCCCTGCGCCCAGCCAGTCTTCATTATTAGAACCCAGTCTGTCCCCTAAGTCTTCAGAGTATAAGTTTTCAGGGAGCAGAGCCTGCGTTATCTTATAAGAACAGAAAAAACTGTAATGTTATAATGTGTTTCTGGTTCATCCAAAAACTCCAAACAATGTGCTCCCAAAGTACGAAAACACTATTAAATATCTACATAACCAGCCGCTGAGAATTTCCATAAAATACAAAGCACCTAAAATACGACCTACCTATCTTAAACTCTGAAGATCTGGGCATGCACGCACATTCTTCAGAGCCACTGCTCAAGGTGAAGTCCGTCCAGCCCTGCTCACGTGTCTGCCTGTCTCAAGAAGCTTTAGCTCTACATTTGCTTCAAATGTTGAAACACTTGGGGACTTGGAGGCTCAGTGACTGTGTTCAAGGTTTTTCTATGGGTCACAGGACATGTTCATTAGTAATATGGGGAGATGACAGAGACAATGCACAACACACTTAAACAGCTCAAGTAGACAGGACAGGGTCCCATCAAGAAGAGAGCTGAAATATGACAAAAGTACATTCTCCCACCTCTCCCCTGGACTCATGTACAACTGAAAACGCTTTTGGTAATGTGCAGATAAAGAGGTATGATAGTGGTTTTGACTTGGACAGTCAATTCTCACAGCATATTTGCTAGTCATTATAGCAAATACTCAGCCTTCAATCAGCTGGGGATACTTACAATGTATACTGCTTATGAATACACACATAGTGAATGCCTACAAGAACAGAAGACAGTTTCAGAAGAGTGATTTCTCTGGGGAAGGGGTGAGAGAAACAGGATCAGGAAAAGATAATAAAAGATTTTCACATTTCTTCCTTTCTTTTTCTTTTTTTTTTTTAAAAGAGACAAAGTCACACTCTGTCACCCGGGCTGGAGTGCAGTAGCACACTCACAGCCACCGCAGCCTCAACCTGCTGGGCTCAGGCAATCCTTCCGCCTCATTCTCTCAAGTAGCTGGAAGCATAGGTGCACACCACCATGCCCGACTAATTTTTTGATTTTTTGTAGAGACAAAGTCTCACCAAGTTGTCTAAGCTGGAGGACACAGGACACAGAAGGTGCTCTGGTCAAACCCTTAGGCTCAGGCAATCCTCTTGTCTTCGCCTCCCAAAATGCTGGGATTCCAGGCATGAGCCACTGTGCCTGGCCAACACTTTCTAACAATGTCATTTGCTTCCCCCATCAGAAACCCCATGAGGTAGGAATCTGGGATGTTCTATTCTTTAATGAATCACGAGTGCCTTGAAGAGCACCTAGTAAGCACTGAAATATTTAGTGAATAATGACTAAACACTCTGCTTTTCTAGGCTACAGTACCATATGGGGCAAATGCAACAACCAAATGTTCTCTGTACCTGCAATATACTCAAGCATCCACTCTATTCAGATGGTCTGCTTGCATGCTTGTTTCCTATAGTTTCTGAGTCAGAGTCTAAAGTGTCATGAGATACTCAGTGTTCGCGGAATTAATGAAATTCCATGTCCTGAATAGAAGAGAGAAGTTTCTCTCAAGGCAGTGCATTTCTATCACAAAATCACAATGCGGATATCTCTTTTTATTTTTAAAAAATTACTTTTATTTATTTATTTTAGAGATAGGATCTCACTCTGTCACCCAGGATGGAGTACAGTGGCACAATCACAGCTTGCTTCGGCCTAGAACTCCTGGGTTCAAATGATTCTTCTGCCCTGCCTCCCAAGTAGGTGGGACTACAAGTGTGTGCCACCACACATAGTTAATTTTCCTATTTTTCGTAGAGATGAGATTTCACTATGTTACTCAGGCTGGTCTTGAATGCCTAGTCTCAAGCTATCACCTCACCTCAGCCTCCTCAAATGCTGGGATTACAGGTGCGAGCCACTGTACCCTGCCCAGATACCTCTTTTTAAAGATCACCTTAAGCCGGGCTCGGTGGCTCAGCCTGTAATCCCTCGCTTTGGGAGGCGGAGGTGAGTGGATTGCCTGAGCCCGTGGGTTCATGACCCCACCTGGGCAACTTGGCGAGACCTCATCTCTACAATAAATCAAAAAATTAGCCAGG
>NW_007246808.1:168057-171174 GCF_000164805.1 Carlito syrichta | reverse complement strand
GAGGCTACAGTGGTCGGGAGCGGCCACTGTACTCCAGTCTGGGTGACAGAGTGAGACTCCAACTCAAAATAAATAAATAAATAAAGATCACCTTAAGTCATAGTTAAAAGGCCGCTAGCTTGGTTCACAACTTTTTTTCTACAGGGACAATAAAAAGATGCACTCAACAATGCCATAAAAATGAACATTACCTTAACACACTCAAACCTACAGGAAATCAGGCTGAATTTAATTAAGATTGGGTAGCAGTCTTCATGAGAAATGGTATCTATTTCTATTTTTGGTTTGATTTTTATGTGCTTCTGTTTTGGTAGAGAAACACATATCCAGCAGAAATTTATTACGTTAATTATATTATTTAGAAGTTGGTTGAAAGTTTTTAAAATGGCCACCAATCCTTAGATGTGCCTCTCACTGGGGATGGGAACTCTCCCATCTCCTTCACTGTGGGATGGCCTCAGTGACCTGCTTGCTCACAACAGATCAGAAAAGCCATGGGGCTTCCGCCAGGTTCTTCTAGAATGCTTGCTCTCTGAAGCATCCTTTCTGGGCACACAGCTGCCATGTTACTGGAGCCCACACTATGTGGAGAGGACACAGAAGGTGCTCTGGTCAACAACCTCAGCTGAGCCCAGCCTCTGGGTCATTCCATCCCAGGAGACATGTGCGTGAAGAAGCCTCCGGTTGACCCCAGTGCCAAACAATCTGAGTCATCCCAACCGCTTGAGTCTTCCAAGCCAGCCCCCAACACTGTAGACCAAAGACAAACCATGGCTGCTGTGGCCCGATCGAATTCCTGACCTGCAGAATCTGTGCGCATAATCAGATGCCTGGTGTGTCAGGCCACTAAGCTTTGGGGGTAGTTAGAGAGGCAAAAACTAGAAAACGAGTGCTGACCCTAAGCCTACATCTAATTCCCGTATTTCCTTTTCTCCCCACCGGCACAGGCCAGATTTCATTATTTAGTACAGATAAGTCATTTAGCCAGAGGTACTACATACCCACAGATCCATGTTCTAGAACAGGACAAAGAAATTACCCAGCACTAACTTTGACAGCTGTTAGCCATTTCTCAGTCACCTAAATCTGTACACTAAATCTATAAGGTAAATGTACCCATGTGAAGTAACTAGATAAATGCTAGAGTGCTCTCCCCCTGACCCCTGTGTGTGTGTGTGTGTGTGTGTGTGTATCTCAGATGAAAGCACATTTTTCCAATTACACTATATCAGAAGGAAAGAAGATAAAGTTGCAGCTACTGTTAACAGGGAGCTACTCACAAGGCTCCCTGCTGTGTTTGCAACATTAATGAAATATCTTCTTCCACAAGGAATCAATTCACAAAACTGAATGACCACACTTCCCTATTTCCAAAAATCTCTCATTAGAGATACAAGAATCAGATGAGAAAAAATATTAAAGTAAAACTCAGGGCCGGGCTTGGTGGTTCAGCCTATAATCCCAGCACTTTGGGAGGCTGAGGCGAGTGACCTGCCTGAGCCGGTGGGCTCGAGACCAGCCCAAGCAACTTGGTGAGACCTCGTCTCTACAGTAAAAAAATAAAAAAATTAGCCAGACGTGGTAGCATTCACCTGTAGTTCTGGCTACTTGGAGGTTTGAGGAAGAAGGATCGCCAGAGCCCAGCAGGTCGACGCTTGGGTGTCCGAGAGCGTGCCACTGCACTCCAGCCTGGGCTACAGAGTGAGACTTCAACTCAAAAAAAAAAAAGTAAAACTCTGATTTAGGAAAACAGTCGTAAATCAATCAAAATCAATGCACCACTTTATACAATGCAAACCAAATCAACCCCATGTCAAACTGTACAGTGACAACTATAGAGGGGAGAGCTTAAGGCTGATAATTGAGACTTGGCAACAAGTCAAACTGATGTCTCTCCCATCTGAGTGATGGAAATACTTTTTAAGGTTAAAACAACAAAAATCCAATTGCTCCCCTTGTGATATGACTGTTCTGCAGTCAACATCGCCCTCTGGTGAAGCAGAATAAAAGTCACATATCGTCAGGATGGGTGAAGTGGCTCATGCCTGTAATCCCAGCACTTCGGGAAGGACTACTTGAGTCCAGGAATTCGAGATCAGCCTGGACAACATAGCAAGACCTTGTATCCATAACAAATAAAAAATTAGCCAGGCATGGTGGCGTGCCCCTATAGTACCAGCTACTCGAGAGGCTGAGTCATCAGAAGGATCACCGAGCCCAGCGGTCAAGTCTGCAGTAAGTCATGATGGTCCTACTGTACTCCAACCTGGGAGACAGAGTAAGACTCAAAAAAGAAAAAAAAGAAAAAAAATCAGAAAGTGACCATCACAGTTTCTTTTTTTTTTGTTGTTCACATTAGTGTGTTCAAGTCAAGGAATCTAGTTTGGGCTACAGATCCACCAAAGACAAACAGATTCTGAATGTCCTTTATTATGAACTGAATGTTAAATTAGAAACTCTTTAAAAAGGCATTGCATCAGGAATACTAATTCATAGAAACAGTAGCTCCAAACAATGCTGAAAGGCCCCAGCCAGCCACGAGGTATCCGCCCCCTCCAAAGGCTAAGCCTAGGCGTGGCCCCCACCTAAAATGGCACTCCCACCTAAGAAGGTGCCCGGACAAACTAACATGGAGGCTCGGACAAGGCTTTCTGGGTTCTTCTTCCACAACAAAGCCCACCGTTCCCGTGCCTGTGAAAGCCCCCACCAATTCCAAAAATGCCTCACCTGCGGACCAATAGGTAACCGACAGGTCGCTTTAAATTTCTATAAAACCTGCCACACCCCTGCCTCCAAGCTGCAGCCTGTTTCTCATTAAATCTCTTGACCTTAACGGGTGTTGAGTCTCACTGCACACCACCGTCTTTCAAAAACAAACAAACAAAAAGAGATAAAAATCCACTGACCTAGGCTGGAACTGGCCAGTCTCTTACCTGCACCACCATAGTACACCACAGCAGGGAAGATGAGTGAGGGGAATTCAGGAATTCTGTGCTCCTGCTGCAGACTTGGATGGCCCTGTGAGCCTTGTGAGACTCCAGTCCCTCATAGAAAACCGCCATATCCACAGGTGTACTTTGCTGTAGAGTAGTGCAGGAAAAAGAAAGCCTTGAGCAG
>NW_007246808.1:136646-168037 GCF_000164805.1 Carlito syrichta | reverse complement strand
TTTTATAGTGAGATGTTTAGTACTTCTGTAGGGAAGGCTATTAATATTATGACATTCTAAAACTTATTATAAGAGGACCTGTTTTAGAAGTTATAGCCTCAAAATATTTTAAGGTTGCATTTTTCTGTGATTCCTCTGTTTAATTTAGTATTGAGTTTGATTAAACTCATTTGGTTATTTTTGGCAGAAGCGATAAACTATTTTTATTTTTTTCTAATTTTTATTTTATTTTATTTTTTATGAGTTGGAGTCTCACTCTGTCGCCCAGACTGGAGTGCAGTGGCCGCTCCCGGCCACCGCAGCCTCGACCTGCTGGGCTCCGGCGATCCTTCTGCCTCAGCCTTCCAAGTAGCCAGAATTACAGGCATGCGCTACCACGCCTGGCTGATTTTGTGATTTTATTGTTGAGATGAGGTCTCGCTGCCCAGGCGGGTCTCAAACCCGCAGGCTAAGGCAATCCACTCACCTCAGCCTCCCAAAGGTGCCGGATTACAGGCTGAGCCACCAAGCCCAGCTGGTAAACTATTTTTAAAAAATCTATCTGGGACATAGGATTAATATGACTAACATGAGGCAGCTAGAACGAGTTTCTCCTACAGAGTAAACTAAGAGTTTTCTCAGCACCCAGAGAGGAATGGGACCAGCAGCATGCCACATGGCTCTCTAGAGTGATAATAGCCATTTAGTGCAAAACTGAAAGGCCCCAACCAGCTACAACGAGGAACCCGCCCCCTCCCCCCTCCGAAGGCTAAGCCTAGGCGTGGCCCCCACCTAAAATGGCACTCCCACCTAAGAAGGTGCCCGGACAAACTAACATGGAGGCTCGGACAAGGCTTTCCGGGTTCTTCTTCCACAACAAAGCCCACCGTTCCTGCGCCCGTGAAAGCCCCTGCCAATCCCAAAAATACCTCACCTGCCGACCAATAGGTAACAAACAGGTCGCTTTAAATTTCTATAAAACCTGCCTCCATGCTGCAATCTGATTCTCAGGTTCTGTAGCCACCACGCTCATCCCCATTAAATCTCTTGGCCTTAAAGGGTGTTGAGTCTCACTGCGTGCCATCGTCTTTCATTGGTGCCGTGACTCGGTCAGGTATTCTCTCGCCCTAAGGCGAGACCCTGTCCTGGCGCCAGTGGGACTCACCCCTTAAGGCCTTCGCCCATTCTCCTGAATGCCAACGCTACATCCACCACCGGCCTTCGCATTGGTAAGTGTCCTCACACTGAAAACCTAAAACCTTGCCTGGAACAACCGGGGAAACTGGCCATTGATCGTCTGGCAGCTCCTTCGGCCCCGGACAAGGGGGGCCACACCCCACCTAGGTCCTTATGACCGCAGCGGACCCCTATCGGTTTTCCCTTGGCCACTAGAGATTTCAAGCCTTCCCTCCGTCCGGTTTTGGGTAACTTTCTTGTCAAAAATCCCGGTACCAGGTTGCCCTTAACCTCCTCGATTCTCCAGGAGAATCCGGGTGTACAATAACGACCTGTGACGACAGACTTTATTGTAACCTTCCCATTCCTCAGTGGTCGCTTGTCCAGGGGACGCCCTGACCAGCCCCCACTGCTAACATGGGAAACTCGTCATCTCTTCCGGACGACTCCCCCCCCTCAAGTGCCTCTTAAATAATCTCTCTAAACTCTCCCTCACTCCCGATATTAAGCCTAAGAGTTTAATCTGCTTCAGTACCCAAAATTGGCCCACCTATTGCTTAGACAACCAAAATAAGTGGCCCCTACGGGTCCCTAAGCCCCAACATTATTCGGGATCTCTATAACTTCTACAAGTGTTCAGAAAAATGGGCAGAGATTCCCCTTCCCTTCCCATCCCATCCCATTTACGCCGCCACCTCCCTCCTCTATCTCTGACTTCAACCCAGCAGAAAAATCTCCTATAGTCTGCTTTTGCTATTCCACTCTCCATCAGTTTCTCCTCCTTCTCACCCTCCACCTTTATCTGGTAAGGAGGGGCTGGCATCTCCAGCCGGGTCACCTGACCCCAGTCTCCAGTCTTTCTCTTTTGTCTTTGGAGGAGGGGCCAGTGCCAAAGGCCACGGTGCCTGACCCCAACCTCCAGCCTTCTCACCCCCTTCCCCTCACTGCTTGATAACTCCCTGGTGGCAGCTGCAACAAGTCACCACCCCCACATGTACTTTAAAAACCCATTCAAGTTTCCACATGGCTTAATAGGTCTCTTCTCAAGGGGGTGGCTGGGACAAAAGGATGTTAAAGAACTTCTTTGTTGTTTTCTTATGATAAATTTCTCTCAAGTTATATCTAAACTGGGACTATATCAACCTTCCTCCCAGACAAAAGTAAAGGGATCATGTAAATAAATCCTGTTAGCTAACTACAAAAGGTGTTAATAAACAGACTAACTAGGACAGAATAAAAGAGGTTTTTCAAAAACCAGATAAAAATCCAGCAATGTTTCTAAGTCGCCTCTCTGAGACATTGCAGCAGTTTATTAATATTGATTTAAACTCTGTGGAGGGACAAACTCCTTTGGCTATGTATTTTATCTCCCAGTCAACACCGGACATTAGGCACAACCTCCAAAAAATTAGAGAAGGGCCCACAAACCCCTCAACTAGAACTATTGGACACGGCCTTTAAAGTCTTTAACAACCTGGGGGAAGAAAGAATGCAGGACCACAAACATAAGAGGGAAAAGTTTCAGCTCTTATCTACTGCTTTAGTAGGGAGAGCCACCACTGATAATCTTCCACCCCAGACGGCTGATAGCAGAAGGGGTACACAGCTCCTTCCCAGGTTTGTTTCCGATGCCGTCAAAATGGGCATATGGTCAAAGACTGTCAAGCCCCGCCACTGGCAAAACCCCATCCCAAATGCAAACTGCATGAACATTGGGCTCATGATTGCCTCGTTCACCTAGCCAGAGGAGAGCACATGGCCCAGAGGCTTGCTGTAAATGAGGGACACCAGGCATCTCACATAATCTCAGAAGGAGATCTCTTGGGCTTGCTCCAGTCGGATTGACTCGCCCCTGGCTCGATAACCCCAACATCTTTGGAACAAACTATTAAACCAACCGAGCCTAGGGTGGAAATATCAGTAGCTGGCAGGGTTATGTCATTTGTTATTAATACGGGGGCTACATGCTCAGCTCCACTTAAATTTCCTGGTCCATTCCTTCCTTCACCCCTTACGGTTGTGTGGGTACAGGGCATTATATCCAGGCCCCTCACTACGACATTACTTCCATGTGTTCTGGGAAATAAAAATATTTCAACACTCTTTCCTTATTATGCCAACGTGTCCAGCTCCATTATTGGAAAGGGACATTATGACAAAAATTAAAGCTCGTATTATTCTTTACCCTGAGCTATCACCACTGTGCTTTTTGGGTGCCTTTTGTGTAGCTTTGGATTTCCCTAATAGTTCCACGTTGGATCGTATCTAAGCCTTCTACTGCATATAAACTTATTGGTTTGGTTAGAGCTCTGAGGTTAGGAAAAATGTAAAGAAAGTTGTTGGTGTAAGTTATGTTTTAGTAAGAAAGGATAAAGGAAAGATAAATAATTGTATAGGAAAGAATCTTGTATGGTACATTTTTGTTCTATAATAGAATGGCTGGTTAAAGAAAGTATAGAACAAAAATAGAAGGTTTAAGCATGTCAAAAAAATGGTATGAGTTTATCGAACATGGTAGGTGAAAGTTTGTGAAAAGAAGTAAAAGGAATTCTATAAACATTCAGACTTCAAAAAGGTTCCATAAATTTACCATTAATATCAATTACACTAATAGTAGGCCTACATGCTACTCAAAGACCAGAACATGAGCTTCTTAATTAACAATCTCCCAAAAAAATTTTTCTCCTTTAAACAACAGAGGGGAAAAAAAGAGACAAAATTCAATTAGCCCTTCCCCCACTGTCTTTGTTACAAAAGAGCGAGGTTTTTTTCTTTTCAAAATCATTGGACTATCATTTTGGCTAAATAAGTAACTTTTACAATAACTACTGTGATTTTGTGTTATAACATGCTTTTAAAAACTTTGATACTTAAACTCTTCAAGTTCTTGATTCAGTCTTTAGGGTGAGATAAGCAGCAAGCTCCAGGAACCACACCTACCCCACCCCCTTCTAAATTGCCTAAAGGCCAGGTAAATTAATTTCACTAACAGCACCGCCAAATTGCTAACAAACTTTAAAATCTCCTTCCAGGCACAAGGATTACTCTCCAACATAGGATGGGTGGCAAAATAACCTGGACTTCACTCTCTAGCATATCAATTGTTGTAAAAGTGTGTCAGGCCTATTATAAAGACAAAGGAAACTGTTTTCTCTTGCCAATGTTTACCTGTTCTAAACTCTCAATTTAAACTATAACCTAACTACATGTCTCTCATGTTTTCAATTTTTCTTTCTTCAGACTTTGTGTCAAAGTGGCTATATTTCCTTGTTAAAGTACAACTATAGATAGTTTACAAAGAAATATTTCAACTTATGTTAATGAATACATACAATTTACAGAACTTTCACTTTTCCAATATTGTTTTCTGGGATAATAACTCTTTTCATCATCGTTTGCTCAATAATTTTTGCCTATGCTCTCACTTGATGTTTTATTAGATCCAAATAGCATTTGCTTAAGGTCCTGCCATTTCCTGTTCATGCCCTTAAAAATAAATAGGTAGAGACATACGGCCCCATCTCAGCAGAAAATAGATACAAAAATGATCTTGGCCCCATTTCCCAGGATCATAAGAATATTTCCAAGAGCAGGAGTGGGGAATGAAAGGTACCTATAGAAACCTAGAAGAAACTTAGCTTATTCTTAGTCTTTTGGCCTCAGTGTAACGATTAGCAAGCATTCAGACATTCTACTGAAGGACAAACAGCAGCCTATCCCATCCCTTAGGCAAATCTTCAGATACAGGATCAGGACAGCCCAAATGACCACCCCACTTCTTTGGTCAAGGAATTTGTGAACTGCAAATGTCTAACAAGTCTCTTACAGGAAATTTCCCTCAGGTTAACCTAATCAGCCCTCTGTGAACCACTGACACAGATAAGCCCCACCATGGCAGCAATCATGTGACTAACCCACCAACCTGGATGGAGCTCTGCCAGTCGACCAGTAATCGACTGACAAACTCCCTCCTCGCGTGGCTTCTTCCTATCGTTACTCCAGTCGTTCTCCTTCTCGGCCTGTGTTCCTTTCTCCCTTGCATTATAAAATTCCTTCAATCTCAATTCCAAAAAATTTCAAATCAAACCATTAACCAGTTTCTTCTACAGAGTTACAACCTCCTACCCACCGAGGACCCAGGCCTCAACAACCCAAGCCTTACTGCCTCCTAAACCTTCTCGCCCCATTTTTTCATTACAGATATGGCTTTCAGGCCTTATTACATCCAATTCAGGTTTTCAGTGTTCCTTGACCATCTTCTTCATGACAAATGGCTCCTCCCTTTCCCGTGTCCACTCTAAGACTGGCCGGACCAACTTGCATTCTTCTACCTCCAGGGCACCTTCCAAGACTTCCACCCCAGCGAAATTTTTTTCTTTCGGCGCCTTCTTATGGGGCCTCATGTGGCTGGTTCTTTCACCCACCTCACCCAACAACGCCCTCCACCAGCAGGAAGTAGCCAGACCGATCAACTCCGCCCCCTTATCCCTTAACCAAAGAGGTGGGAATGAAAGGCCCCAGCCAGCCACAAGGAACCCGCCCCCTCCAAAGACTAAGCCTAGGCGTGGCCCCCACCTAAAATGGCGCTCCCACCTAAGAAGGCACCCAGACAAACTAACATGGAGGCTCGGACAAGGCTTTCCGGGTTCTTCTTCCACAACAAAGCCCACCGTTCCTGCGCCCGTGAAAGCCCCTGCCAATTCCAAAAATACCTCACCTGCCGACCAATAGGTAACCAACAGGTCGCTTTAAATTTCTATAAAACCTGCCACACCCCTGCCTCCATGCTGCAATCTGATTCTCAGGTTCTGTAGCCACCGTGCTCATCCCCATTAAATCTCTTGGCCTTAAAGGGTGTTGAGTCTCACTGCGTGCCACCATCTTTCAAATGCTATCGATGAAGCATCATTACAGAGTGAATTTCCTCTTCACATAAAATTATGCAGTTCAAGAAAGACCCTGAAGGGCTATTACCTATGAGTTACGAGGCTGAGGGATGAAAGAATGAAGCCTCGCCATCTATAAACAAGAAAATTCCACAGGAAGTAAACCAGTGCAGTTCTCATAGCATATGTATCTAACACATTCAAGTGTCCATGGAAACTACACACGCACCAGGCCTCACACACCAGCCAGCTCTCCTGTTAGTAAACCTGACTCCTTAGGGGAAAAGCTCAAGGAAAATAGCACCTCTGGCTGCTAAGTGAACCTAGGAAGCATTTCCAGACAAGCAAGCCTTACCGAGGTTGGTGCCATCCTGCCCCATGATGCACTTCATGGAGGTGATGATCTGCTCTACGACAGGGGGTGATAGTGACGTGGCGTACACTGCACTGTGAGAGTGGGTTCGCAGGTAGTCGATCAGCTCCTGGGGGTTCAGAGGCAGATGATCAGAGGCACTTCCTGAATTCACTGGCCACACCAGTGCTTTCCTTCTAGTGGACACTCCTTTCAATGGTATCAGAATAGGGACACTCATCAGAGACATAAGGTCAACCAACATGGTCAGAGAATACTGTTGGCAACAACTGGGTCAGAAACATGGTAACGTTCTTAGGTCTGTTTTTTAAAAAAATGAGAACATAGGAAAACCTCTATTTTTAAATAATCCCTTTAAATATGGAGATTATATTATTTAATATTACAAATAAATGTACAGACTGAACTAAATGAAATGTGTATGCCTCTCACCCTATACCTGCAAAGTCTATCTTTGCACCCCTAAATAACAGACAGTTCTCTAACATCAACTTTAAGGGCATCGGAATTTCCTCCAGACACACAGAGATCTATAAAATGAAATAAATGTGGCAGAAATCAAATAGAAATTTACTTGATATTCCATTAGAACGCTAATACCATCTCACTGAATAAAACTCTTGTCACTTACAAAGATTTCAAAAACAATTAATTGCATATTCCTATTCTCTGATACCTTTTAATTTTGCTAAATCTTTAAATAAACTGTACACACAAAGAGGCTTATGTACCAGAACCAAGTGAGGAGACAAAACTGTGGTTATAAAACAGTTTGACCAAAAATACTCAAAATTATACCAAAAATACTCTCCAAAAGCATGAACATACTGTCCCTAAATGATCCCCATATTATTTTTTTTAACCTTTGGTTCACAGCAATAAACCTTACTAAAAAGCAATTAACTCTCCAAAGTGAGACAGGTCCCACTAAGAAAAACATAAAATTTGAGATAAAAATCTACCAAACCTGATTAAAACCCACTGAAATGAATTCTCTCTAAAAGGCAATCAATGATTCAAAGAATAACCATTCTTTAAGTTTTAAAGCCAAATTAAGAACATTCATGAACACTCTGTGCCATATACAAACACTTGACTTACAATATTTTTCTCCTAATGTTGCAGTACATTTTTTAAAATGACAACTTCATTGAGATGTAAGTCACAAACCATAGTATTCACCCTTTAAAAGTGTACAATTCAGTGGCTGGTAGTAGATTCAGTTGTGCAACTTTTACCAGTATCTATTTTAGAACATCCTTGTTACCCTAAGAGGAAACCTCGTAGCACAAGCAGTCACTTTCATTTCCCCAGTCCCTTGGGCCTGGCCACTGCTGATCCACTTTCTGTTTCTATGCTTATTCTGGAGCTAACGTATCTATAAAACAGACATTACAAGACCTGCTGGGACTGACTTCTTTCACTAGGTGATGTTTTTAAGGGGTATCCCTGTAGCATGGCCAAACATTATTTTTTAAACCATTACTACTATCTTGTAAGATAGGCATAGTTATCTCTATTTTACTGATGAGGAAATGGGACGGTTAAATACATTCCCCAAGATCTCAAAAGAAAGCAGAGGCCTCTGTGTCCATGGTTCATCACTTCCACCACACCACAAACATTTGTAGTTGCCTCAGAATTCACTCTATAACTTATAGTTGAAAAATACATTGCTTTGCAGGATCCTAGAACCAGCACAATCTTCTTCCTTCCTGTCTCCAGGTTTACCCATGACGCGTCTGAGTCTAAGTGTGCAGGGCGGCTGGTTTGCTGCTCCCATTGGCTCCCATGACAACCCACCACTTTTGAATCATGAGCACAATGCAAAGCCCACAGAAGACCATGGCCAAACAGGAAGCGCCAGTGTGTGCTTTCATACAAAAGGGTATTCTCTATCTCAGAGCAACATGCAGTTCAGAAAGGAGATGTTACTCAACAGGCAGCTCAAGTGTGTAGCCTGCAGGCACGATGAGCCCAAGCCCCTACCAAACTCAGATCTCCACATCCCAGCTCAAGATCCTGTCTGCCACACGAGTTACCACATTGAGGGGCCAATATCTTTATCTTTAATTGCTCTCAGGGCCCATTTACCTTCTTGCCTCCGATGTATCCTCCAGCAGCACCAAAGCTCTTTGTGAACGTGCCCATCATAACGTCTACATCCTCAGGGTCCAGGCCAAAGTATTCCACCACGCCTCGACCAGTGGGGCCCAAGGCCCCAATGCTGTGGGCTTCATCCAGGTACAAGTACGCCTTGTATTTCTTCTTGAGGGCAATCACTTCAGGAAGGCGAACAATAGAGCCTTCCATGCTAGCAAAGCAGGACAAAAATACACAGAGACTTTTTAAGTCTCAAAATTAGGAGGTGGAAGTTTCATTATTAATTTTTTTAGTTTATTGCTTTTTAAATGGTCTGACAACTCTAGCTGTAGTTTTCAACTGACAAGGTTAGATAGTACCATGGCTAGGCAGAGGCTAGGGGAAAGGAGACTGGGCCGTTCAAAATGTGTGATCTTAACTCACGACAGAAAGAATTAAGGTCATAACAGATTCCTCTACTGCTTGTAATTACAGGCAAAAGTGGGCTTTGCTTCATATTGCATATGCGACTAAAATTACACAAAAGGACAGCACAAACTTGGGGTAAGAATAAGTTTCAGGGTTGCAAAAGTTAACCCAAATCGAATTGTTCTTAAAATTAAATGAAGTGTAATTTGGTTTGAAATATTAGAATATATATTCCAATTCTGGCCCCCAAGCATAAGCTCGCTCTAAAATAGAACAAAAATAAAGAACCCCAAAAGAAGCAGGATTTGGAGACCACATAGCATGATGGAAAGAATAAAGAAGGGCCAGACAAAAAGACTCCTAGTGCTGACTCTTTCCCAGGTACCTTAACAAGGCATAAACACTGTTTCCTCAGTTTCTGGAGGGGGCCAGGATAGCATTCCCTTCATTTTAAAAGCTCTATGACTTCATAGGCTCAAGTCACAAAGATAAAAACAATACAGCAGGATTACCTATATATTCCTTCTACAAGGATCAGAATTTTCTTCCAGGGCCTTCGTGTCCGGGGCTGACCATAGACAATGGCATCTTTCAACAGCTTCTCTAGGCTTTGCATGTCTACAACACACAAAAAAGAAAGATGTCACAATTATCTTCCTATCTCCTAACCTTATTCTAAAAATGCAAAGATACATTTCTTACTCTGCAAGTGTGTCTCAGATAGCAAAGGACATTAATATAAAAGTAGAATCGGGCAGAAGAAAAACAGGCCAAAATGGGTGAACTGTTGCCACCCTGAACTGAAATCCAAAATGTAACAAATGCTCAAAGCTATCAAAACACGACTAAATGACTGTGGTGGTTGATTCAGTTTGTTAGCTTCCTTCTGAAATAACTAGTGTTTCATGTTAAATACCTTGCCATTCTGCTAGCTTTTTGTGTTTATCAAAAAAGTAAAAAATCAAACTGTATGCTAATCCTAGGAAGTCATTCAGAAATAACTGCATAAAGGAGACCAAGACTGGGCATGGTGGTTCACATCTATAAGCCCAGCTTTGGGAGGCCGAGGCAGGAGGACTGTTTGAGGCCAGGAGTTCAAGATTAGCCTGGGCAACATAGTGAAACCTCTCTCTCTACAGTAAAATAAAATATTAGCCAGGTGTAATGGCATGTTCCTATAGTCCCTAGGAGACTGAGGAGGGAGGCTCGCTTGAGTTCAGTAGTTCAAAGATGCAGTAAGCTATGATTGTGACACTGCACCCCAGCCTGGGTAACAGAGCAAGACCCTCTCTCTCTAAAAAAAAAAAAAAAAAAAAAAAAAGCAGAAAATATGCTCAATAAAAGCATGTTAAAGAGCTTTATCTTGGTACTGGGTTAAAAACACACCAGTCTGGGCCATGTGTGAGTTATGTGGTGAGCAAGCTTGGCAATCAGCTGAGATTGTCCCGTGACTGACACCAACCGTTGTCTACACAACCAAGTTCCTGTGGCTCTGTTGGTCCTTCAGGAGTTAACGGGCCCAAAAAGCCCCCTGGCTGCTGATGCCATGATGAGGGTCATCATCTCCCTGGCAGAGACAAATGCTGTGAAGACCATTACTTGCCAGCACTATAGACTTCATACTTAAAATACTTGCCAAAATAAAGGCCTTAAAAAACTCGCCCAAATCTAAGCAACATTAAGGCAGGGGTGGGAGACACTCTGTCATAAAATCTAACTTCACTACTCACTAGGTGGGGGTTGCTGGTTAAACAAACTATGTGATTTTGCTCTTTCCATAAAAGGACTTCGATAGAAAAAATAAATAAGTAAAAAACCACATAACACAAACACAAATAAGATGGTCAAAGGCTATAACTATGCTTACACATTCAGTTATTCTTAACAAAACAATCTGCATTCTACCTAGCCAAGAGACGGAAGATGCTCTCCACAGAAGTAGGTCTGTCCTGACCACAGCCTCCAGTTCTGCTACGGGCAGCCATGTGTGGCCACCAGCAGGAAACAAGGAAAGACATGCTCATTGTTTCAGTTTCCTCTGTTTATATCCAGAAAGGAGGAAAAAAATGAATACTGATTCAAAATTTTAGACAAAGGAAATATCTATAGCAGAATACTTAACCATGTTATCTCTTTTTAAAAAATCAATTTCGCCTCCATATTAAACTCCCCAAATTCTACACAAAATTTAAATTAAAAACACATCAGAAAACATCAAAAGGAAAATGTAAGAGAATAACCTTATGTTCTTAGAACAGGGAAGGCATTATGTAAAATCCAAAAGTCATAAGATAGTAATTAAGACAACAGAAACTTTGTAATGAGTCTGCACAGCAAGACAGTAAAAACAAAGTCAAAATAAGACAAAAAATAGTGTAACACAAAAGAAAGGATCATTAATATAAAGGGCTCTTATAATCAGTAAACAAGAGAAACAATTAGAAAATGGCCAACTTAAGAAGTAAGAAATACAAATACATTAGCTTGCAAGTAATATAAAAAAAACCCGAAATACAAATATAATCACCACATTAAAAACTTGCTCTACATTGAATCACAAAAGAAACAAAAGTTGACATATTATTTACTTAGATTTGAAAAGATTTATAATGATTCATAATAGCCTACGTTGGCCAATGAGAGAAACAGTCACACCATGTTACTGAGTAAAAAGTAATACAATGCTTAGAGGCACTTTGGAAAAGTATTAAAAACTTACACCCTTTTCACCAGACATTTAAGACTGCTAGGATCTTATCCTAAGGCACGAATCAGATGATTGTACAAAAACAGGAATGTAATGTAGTTTCTAGTAGAAACATTTAGAAACAATCTTGATACCCAACTGAGGGATCAATTAAATCATGGCATTCAGACCAGACACTGCCTGCCACTTTACCACTAAAGAGCAAGGCAGTGTCACATGGACTGACAAACAATGTTCACAAAGTATTGTAAAAAGAAAACAGCAGCCGGGCTCGGTGGCTCAGCCTGTAATCCCGCGCCTTTGGGAGGCTGAGGTGAGTGGATTGCCTGAGCCCGCGGGTTCGAGACCCGCCTGGGCAGCGAAACCTCATCTCTACAATAAATCAAAAAATCAGCCGGGTGTGGTAGCGCGCCTGTAATTCCGGCTACCCGGAAGGATTGCCGGAGCCCCAGCAGGACGAGGCTGCGGTGGCCGGTAGCAGCCACTGCACTCCAGTCTGGGCGACAGAGCGAGACTCCAACTCAAAAAAAAAAAAGAAAACAGCAGGTTAGACTAGACGGTACTGTTTAAAAATATCTGATTTATATAAAACAAAATACTCTTTGTGTACCATTCTCACTGGAAAACGTTGGAGACAAGACAAAGAACAAAAGTTATCATCTATAATCTTTCCATTAGGAGATATAGATCAAACATCCTGGTATATCTTCTAGTCTTCTGTCTATACGTACACATACTGGCAAAAGATAATATTACACACACAGCTTGATAATCTTTTATCTCTATGTGTGAGTGTTTTAACTATGAAAGTTAGGCATTTTTATTATAAATAGTTACTTTAATAATGCCCAAAGATTTTCCATTTAAGGAGAAAAGGTTTTGGTTTAGTGCCACCTTTCTCTGTGTTCCTGTGGCACCTGTTTGCATCTACATTTCAGCATCTGTGTACTGTACTGTGAGAACTGATTTACCTAGTAAGTGTCTTCACTAACCAGTCAGAGATCACTGAGATCAGGGACCCTAATTTATTCATCACAATACCTCTCGTATAATGTTATGGCAAGATATACTGTAGGCATAAACAAATAAATGGGATAGAAAACTTGAAAGTTAAATAAAAGAATAATATTATATTTACATAAAAGAAAGTTCTCTCTTGGCCAGGCGGGGTGGTTCACACCTATAATCCCTGCACTTTGGGAGCCCAAGATGGGAGGATCACTTTAAGGCCAGGAATTCAAGATCAGTCTGGGCAACATAGCAAGACCTGCCTTTACCAAAAAAAATTTAAATATAAAAAATCAGTTGTGCATAGTGGTGCATACCTGTAGACCCAGCTACTCGGGAGACTGAGGTGGGAAGATCGCTTGAACCTAGGAGTTTGAGACTATAGTGAGCTATGATTGTGCTACAGTACTCCAACATGGGTGACAGAGTGAGACCCCTTCTCTAAAAAATAAAAATTAAGGCTGGGCGCAGTGGCTTATATCTATAATCCCAGCACTTTGAGAGGCCAAGGTGAGAGGACTGCCTGAGCCCAGGGGTTCAAGACTAGCCTAGGTAAATTGGTGAGGACTCATCTCTACAATAAATCAAGAAAAATTAGCTAGGCATGGTGGCATGTGCCTGTAGTTCCAGCTCTTTGGAAGGCTGAGGTGGAAGGATAGCCTAAGCCTAGTAGGTCAAGGCTGCAGTGGCCATGAGCGTGCCACTGTATGCTCTGGGCAACAGAGTGAGACTCCAACTCAGAAATAAATAAGTAAATAAATAAACAAATAAATAAAATTTTTTTTTTTTGAGTTGGGAGTCTCACTCTGTCGCCCAGACTGGAGTGCAGTGGCCGCTCCCGGCCACCACAGCCTCGACCTGCTGGGCTCTGGCGATACTTCCACCTCAGCCTTCCAAGTAGCCGGAATTACAGGCATGCGCTACCACGCCCAGCTAATTTTTTGATTTATTGTAGAGATGAGGTCTCGCTGCCCAGGCGGGTCTTGAATCCGCGGGCTCAGGCAATCCACTCACCTCAGCCTCCCAAAGGCGCGGGATTACAGGCTGAGCCATCCAGCCCAGCTAAATAAAAATTTAAAAAGACTTCCTTCATCTTCTATTTTTATTCCAATAAGGAAGATAATAATTTTTAAAGACCGGACTAGAAGAGCTTTTTAAATGCTGCTACCTCAGCTTTATTTGTATTTTCAACTGTTAATATAACTAATGTTACCACCAAAACTAACCAAAGGATACTAAACACTCAGGACTGCAGTGAATTCCAGGAGCAACTCACTGTTGTGTTTGAAGATCCGAATGGTCGCGCCCGACAGTCTGGCTCCAAGAACCAGTGATGCGTGGTTCAGCTCATCACTTAGAATCAGGCAACCCTGCAAAACCACATGCACAGGAAGGTAAGGAGCTGGAAGGGAAAGGTTTAGCTACACAAATTACAAAACGCAGTAGCAGTATGCAATAATTGTTACATCTTATTAAGGAAATCTTGCACAACAGCAAAGCAATCAATTTAAGAAAGAAAAAAATATGATGGCAATTTACCTGCTGGGCTCAAGCGATCCTTCCACCTCAGCCTTCCAAATAGCTGGAACTACAGGCATGTATGACCACGCCCAGCTAATTTTTTTATTTACTATAGAGACAAGGTCTCACCAAGTGGCCCAGGCTGGTCTTGAACCCCTGGGCTCAGGTGATTCTCTTGCCTCAGCCTCCCAAAGTGCTGAGATTACTTGCATGAGCCTTTTTATTTAATATCTTCAGTCTTGTGGTTGACTGAACTATTCAGAAGATAGCAATAGGTTTTTATTTATTCCTAAAATCTATCAGCCTAGGCAACATAGTTAAACTGTCTATAAAATAATAATAGTAGTAACAATAATAAATAAAACCTGATACACCCATCAGTCTCTAAAAGGTTTCATTCTTCTTTATTGAGGACATCCCACGTGAGTTCTGAATGATGTGCTACTTATCCACGGGAACTGGTGGGCGAGGGGTAAAGCCTATGGAATGGGCACCCTTTCTCACTACCAACAACACCCAGCGTCCAGAAGGATCCTGCTTATTAACCATTTCTCCACATGATACGGAGTGTAGGCCTCAGCTTTGCCCTTACAATCCCTGAACAAGATTTATTTTAACACGCAAATGGGGGTTTCTGCCAAGGCAACAAGAAAAGGTTAAAGTTATTGGTTTATTTTTTCCTCCAATTCTTACTTATCTATTTCTCACAGGGCCCTTCAACCTGTAAGAGCTGAACGCTGAAACAGGATTTTCTCTAACAAAAACAGCCTCAAAATATCCAATCAGATGAAAACAGTAAAAGTGCAGAACGTATACAGCATGCTTCCACGAAAATAAAAGGAAGAGAGAAGATACAGGAACACATAGAGTTGTCCCTCAGTACACGTGGGGTGTGGTTCCTGGACCCCCACATGTACCCAAATCTGTGCACACACAAGTCCTGCAGGCGATGCTGCAACCCACTTACATGGAAAGTCAGCCTTTCGTATACACGGGTTCCATCTGCCAGGAATTCTATATTTTCATTCCATGTTTGGTTGAAAAAGAATCACATATAAGTGGACCTGTGCTGTTCAAACCCGTGTTGTTCAAGGGTCAACTGTGTGTACGTGTGTGTGTGTGTGTGTGTGTGTTTATTTGTTACAGAATATTCTTGATGGCAACTTAAGAAACTTGTAGCAGGAGTTGTCTGTTTGAAATGTTTACTATGTGCATAGTTTTTATTAGGATATAAAAGCTACTTAGTTAAAAGTTTATTGATTAAAAATAAAGTGGCCACTGCTTTGCTAAACTCTGGTGTGTCTACATGGCTCCTTGAGCTATGGCCATCATATTTTGGCTTTGGCCCCCTCCCCTACCTTGAGGAGGTGAATCAATTATCTCTCTCGCTCTTTCTCTCTCTGCCTTGCTAAGCTATGGTCTGACTGCGTGTTCTCTGAGCTATGACCAGGCCATGTTTTCCTAAGCTATGGCCCCTTCCCCTACCTTGGGGAAGTGAATCCCCTCTCTCTTCTCTCTCTCTAATTTACTTTCTCAAAAAATTACATTTTCCAATCTAAAAAAAAATGAAGAATAGTAGAATTGGCAGTATAATAAAGACTCCTGGTCTTAAAATCTTACATACATATGTATATATACACATGTGTATGCATGAGTTAGCAAACACACATACATTTTCCAGCTCTAGGCAGTGAGAGGTGAGAAGCAGTGATATTCATATAGCAACAAACACACCTAGTTCCCAGGCCTTGGTTTATAAAAAGAGCCAGAGCTTCTTGGAGAATTGGTTAATTCTGAAGCTGGGATAGGGAAAATATAACATAAGTCTGGAGCATCTTAACATGCCAGAAAGTATGAAAATGTCTTCAAAACAAGTTATACACTCAGAGGACACAGGTGCCCATTTGAATGAGCTTTCAATGGCCAAAACTCAAACAACAAAAAAAGTGATTGTGTTGAATTATAACCAAATAAAATATTCACAAATCCATACTGACATAAATAAAAGGGGAGAAGCAAAACTCCTTGCACAAAAATCTTAATTAATAAGAACAGAAGAGCCGGGCTCGGTGGCTCAGCCTGTAATCCCGCGCCTTTGAGGCTGAGGTGAGTGGATTGCCTGAGCCCACGGGTTTGAGACCCGCCTGGGCGGCGAGACCTCATCTCTACAATAAACCAAAAAATCAGCTGAGCGTGGTAGCGCATGCCTGTAGTTCCGGTTACTCCGAAGGCTGAGGGGGAAGGATCACTGGAGTCCAGCAGGTTGAGGTTGCGGTGGCTGGGAGCGGCCACTGCACTCCAGTCTGGGTGACAGAGTGAGACTTCAACTCAAAAGAAAAAAGAAAAAAGAACAGAAGGAATGAGAAAATAGAAAATTCACAAGCTGGGCTCGGTGGCTCAGCCTGTAATCCTGCGCCTTTGGGAGGCTGAGGTGAGTGGAATGCCTGAGCCCGTGGGTTCGAGACCCACCTGGGCAGCGAGACCTCATCTCTACAGTAAATCAAAAAATCAGCTGGGCATGGTAGCGCATGCCTGTAATTCTGGCTACTCGGAAGGCTGAGGCAGAAGGATCGCTGGAGCCCAGCAGGCGAGGCTGTGGTGGCTGGGAGTGGCCACCTGCACTCCAGTCTGGGTGACCGAGTGAGACTCCAACTCAAAAAAAAAAAAAAGAAAAGAAAATTCACCACTAGAATAACAAGGTAATAACTGCCACAGCCCAGATCCACAGATGCAACTAAAATCAGTGGGTGAAAGTTTAACCAGAAATGCTATTTATATATAGTCCCAAAATATCTCTGCCACAATAGATTTGGTCATTACAAAGCAAAAAGTAGTTGGTTTACAGTAGAGAACCTTAGCGGACACCTTGGTCAAGCGATCAAGGCTTGACATCACCAATAACATAGAGCAAAGCCACACAGTCTCTGTCTGTTAGATGCCCTGTGAAGGCCTTGCCTCTGTGGTATACTCCTCACAGCACAAAGACTCAAGCAAACTGTGGCAACATAGCAGACATAGCCAAACTGAGGTATGTGCTACAAAATAAATGACGGTACTCTTCAGAAGGGTCAAGGTCACCGAAGACAAGACAGACTGGAGAAGACTGAGAAGCTACAACAGCTAAATGTATCGTGGATCCTCAACTGGGTCCTGGAACACAGAAAGAATGTTGGTAGAAAAACTGGCTCTGGGCTCGGTGGCTCAGCCTGTAATCCCGCGCTTTGGGAGGCTGAGGTGAGTGGATTGCCTGAGCCCGTGGGTTCAAGACCCACCTGGGCAACTTGGCGAGACCTCATCTCTACAATAAATCAAAAATTATCCGGGCGTGGTAGTGTGCGCCTGTAGTTCCGGCTACTTGGAAGGCTGAGGCGGAAGGATCACTGGAGCCCAGCAAGTCGAGGCTGCGGTGGCCGGGAGTGGCCACTGCACTCCAGTCTGGGTGACAGAGTGAGACTCCAACTCAAAAAAAAAAGAAAAAAGAAAAACTGGCAAGAACCAAGGAAGCTCCATTCTTAGTTAATAGGATTGTTTCACAGTAAACTTATCAGCTGTGAGGAAAATTCCACTGTTACGTAAGATTTCATATAAAAGGAAGCTGAGTGAACGGCATACAGGAACTCTCTGTACTCTTTTGCCACTCCTCTATAAGTCTAAATTTAAGTTTGGAAGTCACTAAAATTGTAAAAAAATAAAAATAAAAATAAACTGGGGGGAAAATAAAGAGAGGTTGGATTTCTCTTGTACAAGCCTGCAAATTCTTTTTTTTTTTTTTTTTTTATTTTAAAGATGGGTACAATTCAGGGTTAGGTATACAAATGGTTATTGTACAGATAAAGTTTGGGTCTCACTTTGGTCCCCACTTCACCTGGTTTGAGATCAGGTACTCTTATTGATGAAGTATACCCCCTGCCCCCAGCAATTTCCCACTACTGCCAATCGCTTTCTTACAGTATTGTGATAATTGTTCAAGGTCCGCTAATGAGTGAGAGCATGTGGTACTCGGTTCTTTTTTTCTGTGATAGGTCACTGAGTATTATAGATTATAAATTGATCCAAGTTGCCTGCAAATCTTTACTTACTACTCTTGACCCTCCACTATACCCTACAAGGACCTTTCACACAACTCTATTTTCTTCTTCCAACTCTATTTTTTTCCTGGCAGCCCCTGCTATATCAGTATGTCCTTTTGTTTATCATCTCTTTTTTTTAGACAGTCTTATTTGCCATTTCAACTTATCAATCTGTTTTTCCCTTCTAATCTACTATGAAGCTCTATTATATCCTTGGTTCGAACTGACTGATTGATTAATTGATTGATTCAGGGTCGCACTCTGTAGTACAAGTTGGAGTGCAGTGGCATGGACGACGGCTCACCACAGACTCACCTCCTGGGCTCAGGTGATCCTTTTGCCTGAACCTCCTGAGCCTGGCTAATATTTTTACTTTTTGGAGAGACAAGGTCTTGCTATGCTGCCTAGGCTGGTCTCAAACTCCTGGGCTCAGGCAAAGCCTCCCAAAGTGTCAGGATTACAGGCAAGAGCTACCAGGCCCAGCTATGTGAAGGGATTTAAGTGCATTATTATTTCTAATTCTCACAACAACCTCATAAAGTAGGTACTGTTATCACTCCCACTTTTCATATGAAGACATTCTTGTTCCTTGTTCAGGTTTTTAAAATCTTGCCCAAGGTCACAAGTAAGGTCACAAGTAAGTGACTCAATGCAAGCAATCTGCTTCTAGAACATTCTATCTTAATCAATATACTGCTTCCCCCTGCCATTAAGCTGAACAACTAACTACCTCACAAGTAAATTTAGTATCAGATTCAAAGAACTATCAAAACTGGATTAAGGTTGGGTGCAGTGGCTCATGCCTATAATCCCAGCACTTTGGGAGGCTGAGGTGAGAGGATTGCCTGAACCCAGAGGTTCAAGACCAGCCTGGGTAACTTGGTGAAACATCATCTCTACAGTAAATCAAAAAATTAGCCAGGCATGGTGGCTCATGCCTGTAGTTCCAGCTACTTGAAAGGCTACGGAGGAAGGATCACCTGAGCCCAACAGGTCAAGCCTGTGGCAGCCATGAGCATACCACTGCACCCTAGCCTGGGTGACAGGGTGAGACCTTGACTCAAAAAACAACAACTACAACAACAACAAAAACTGGATGAGTTACTGACTTTAACAGATAAAATGCTATCTATTTCATAACATTTCAACTGTAATGTTTGATTTGAAAGATAAATCTTTAAAGCAGAATCTTCCATGTCTGTGAAGAAAACAATCTAATTCTAGATAATGCTTTGCTAGCATTTGTAAGCAGAGAGAGAGAGGAGCAAGGTGAAATGCTTTAATCCTGTAGTGTGAAAACTTCTGGGAAATACCAAATAAGAAATCTCAGGTTTGCACTGCAAAAAATGCAGGACAGCAATGCATTGTAATGCAAGGAAGTTGTCTATTTTATCTATGTTGTTGAACTTATTGGCATAAAGTTGTTGCTAACATTCTCTTATTATAATCCTTGAATGCCTATAGGCTGTGTAGTGATGTCCCCCTCTCTCATTCCTGCTACTGTTCCCTTTTTTTTAACCCTGACCAGTCTGGCTAGAGACTTAACAATTTTATTCATTTTCTCAAAGAATCAGCTTTGGTTTCACTGATATCCCTACTGTCTATTTTCTAATTCATTGATTTCTGCATTTACTTTCATTATATTCATTATATTCCTTCTGCTTAGTTTGGGTTTAATTTGTTCTTCTTTGTCTAATTTTGTAAGGTAGAAGCTTTTTTTTTTTTTTCCTAATACAGGTTGAATATCCTTTATCCAACCAAAATTCTTGGGACCAGAAGTGTTTCTGATTTTTTTGGGATTTTGGATACTTTTCACTTTACTTACTGATTGAACACCCCTGAGATTTTCTTTGAGTACAACATATTCAAAAACTGTCACACTTTGGAGCATTTCAGGTCTTGGATTTTTCGATCAGGGATGCTCAACCTGTATAAACATTTAATACTACACACTTTATCTGAGCATTGCTTTAGCTTCATCCTACAGATTGTGATATATACATTTCCAAAAAATTTTCCAGTTATCTTTGTGTTACAGATTTCTGATTTATATTCCACTGTGATCAGAGAACACACTATAAATAATTCTAATACTTTTACATTTATTAAGACTTGTTTAACAGCCTGGAATACAGTCTATATTGGTAAATATAGAGGTTGGGTGAGGTGTTTCATGAGTGTCAATTAGGTCAACTACCGGTTGACAGTATTTTCCAAGTGTTCTTTATGCTCACTGCTTTTCTGTTTCGTTCTTTAATCAATTAAGAGAGGAGTGTTGATGTCTCTAATTATAGCTCTCTGTCTACTTCTCCTTCAGTTTCATTCATTTTTGCTTCGTGTACTTGGAAGCTCTGTGATTAGGTACCTATACATTTAAGATTATGTCCTTTTGAGGAACTAACTCCTTAATCATTATACAATGTTCCTCTTTATCTCCAGAAATATTTCTTCCTCTAAAATATTTGTTTACATTAATATAATCACTTCAAATTCCTTTTGATTACTGTTTGCATGTTATATCTTTTTCTGTCCTTTTACTTTTAAACTCTGTGTCTTTATACATAAAATATATTGCTGTTTTACAATGGAAAACCTACTTAGTTTTAATAAATTTGACAATCTCTGTCTTCTAATTGGAATATGTAAACCATTTACATTTAATGTGATACCAGTGTAGTTTAGGGTTTTTGTTTTGTTTTGTTTTTTGGAGACAAGGTCTCCCTATGTTGCTCAGGCTGGTCCCAAACTCCTGGCCTCAAGTCAGCCTCCTGCCTTGGCTTCCCAAAGTATTGGGCTTACAGGCATGAGCCACTGTATGCAGCCAATAAAATCTCCTATCTTGTTATTTGTTTTCTATTTGTCCAATCTCTTCTTCACAGACCTATTCATTACGTAACTACAAAGGACTTCAGAGTTAACCAAGAAGTTCAATCACCTCACTTTACAAAGGAAACTTTCAAGATCAGAAAGAATATTTGACATGCTCAGTTATATAGCAAAGTTTGACCATATAACCAACTAACAAACAAGCAAAAATTCAATTATCCTGTTTGTTAATCACTACTTTTTCAATATACTATCCCTAGATATTATGCTAAAACAAGAATAAATAACCTCAAGAATCCTTTCAAGCTAAGAGTACCAACCTGCTAAACTGCGATTTACATTTACATAGTAGACTACGCCCCCTCATGAGCTCTACCCATGTGGAGTAAAGGGATATATATATCCTAGTGTGTGTGTGTGTGTGTGTGTATAAGCAACATGCACTGCAATAAAAAAAGTATTAGAATAACTACATAATTTCCTATTTTTCTGCTTAGGAAAAACCACCTGTCAAGTACCTTTCCAAACTAAACCTTCTTTCTTTAATAACTTTAACCTTTTCCAAGTTTTTCTTTATCAACTCCCTTCAGAACTCTGTATGGGATTGTAAGGCAAGAGTCATCTAATGGAAGCAGGAAGGATCACGGGTTCTAGCAAGAAATCGCCAACTGATAAGTATCCATGGGATACTTGTCCAAAAATGTACGACAGAAATATCTTTCGCTAAACTATATTTGGGTTAAAGTTTATGACAGCTTTTGGCCTGCTCTGGCTGCTTTTCAAAACAAAAAAAGACACATATGAGGAAGTTTTCATCAATGACAGTGGTTCTTACTTTGCCAACAAGAGCAGGAATATTCATTGAATTCGTTGCAAAGCCCATGCCATATGCCATAGCAGCTTCCACTCCCAAGAACCTTGCTACAAGCTTCTCTAGTTCTTCATGCTTGTCCAGGTTTCCTGTGTGAAGAAGTTAACAAAGTCAATATCACAAAATCCTAAAATTAGAAAGATTCACCACTTTATAAAAAAAAGTCAGTCTATGTGCTGTGTCCTTTCCCGACTAAGATCTCTGAAGGAGTCAGTGATAGAAAAACTGATGGCTGACAAGAACACAATTGCTGAATAAATTCAGACTCGGCACCTACGGTGGATTTCTGCAAAGAGCATTGCCAGTAATTTCTCCCATTCCTGTTTGTGCATACCAGCTCCAGGTCCAGGCCTTACGAGGCCTACCAAATCTACCTTTTTACTTTCGAAGTAATTGTCAGGTAAAACAGTCTAACTGGCCTGCTATAAAGACAGATCACGTGGAGAGAAAGGGGCTTTGGAAGATAAGAGATTCTAAAGAGAGGAGACAGAGGGAAAGAAATGGAGGAAGAGATGAAGAGAGATGACCAGCCAGCCCTCAGCTCTTCTCGCCACCCAGCTGAGGTACCAGACTTGTAAGTCATCTTGGATACTCTATTCTCAGGCGTAATGACCCACCACCTAATACCACTAGAAGCTGAAATAACATCAAGTCTTCCCCAAACTGTGGAATCACAAGCAAATACATATCTGTTGTTTCAAATCACTAAGTTTTGGGATGGTTTGTTATGCAACAAAAGACAGGTAAAAAAGCACCTTCCCTCACTTAGACCTGACAGGTAGATTTGTACTGTGACACTGGCACCCAGATCCTTAAGGACTTAATGACATTGCAGAGGGAAAAGATGCTGGGAAAGAAGATGACTGAGCTTAGTTAGATGCTATATGCCTCATGAGGCCAGGCACAATGGCTCGTGCCTGTAATCCCATCTACTGCGGAGACCAAGACAGGAGGATCACTTAAGACCAAGAGCTTGAGACCAGCCTGGGCAACATAGCAAGACCCTGTCTCTTAAAAAAGTTTTTTTTTTTTTTTTAAAAGAGCTTAATCAAGTCATTTAGAACTGCTCTAGGCCTCTGTTTCTTATCTGCTAAATACCAATGATAATTTGTCCTATCTACCTTTTGACACTGTTGTGAAGATCAAAGCAGATATGTTCAAGCACTTCATAAAATATAAAATACCATAAAGATACAAGGTATCGCCGGGCTCGGTGGCTCAGCCTATAATCCCACGCCTTGGGAGGCAGAGGTGAGTGGACTGCCTGAGCCCACGGGCTCGAGACCCGCCTGGGCAACTTGGCGAGACCTCATCTCCACAATAAATCAAAAATTAGCCGGGCGTGGTAGTGCACGTAGATCCAGCTACTTGGAAGGCTGAGGCCAAAGGATCGCCTGAGCCCAGCAGGTCGAGGCTGCGGTGGCCGGGAGCGGCCACTGCACTCCAGTCTGGGTGACAGAGTGAGACTCCAATTCAAAAAAAAAAAGATGCAAGGTATCCTCACTACATGTCCCCACTGCACAACACTCCCTCAACTATGTCATCAGATCACAAAGCCTGTGACTTCTGAAGTGTCAGCTAGAAACTCTGTTTTAAAGATGGGGGTTAAAATGTTCTACTCCTATTTTCCTGTAGAAAATCATCACAAAACAACTGAAAGAACAAGAAATAAAAGTATAAAACATCATTTTTTATTAACTAGTGGATACTTGTAATCCTCACCACAATTAATAAAAACAGTAACTATAAGGAAGGATGGTATTATGTGCTGAACTGTGTCCCATCAAAAAAATATTCGAAGTCCTAGCCCTTGAAGAGTACAACTTTCGCTGGAAATTGGGTCTTTACAGAGGTTATCAAGTTAAAATGAGGACATCAGGAGGCGCCAATGTCCTTATAAAGAGGGCAAATTTGGACAGAGAAACAGACATGCACGAGGGTACACACAAGACAATGTCTGATGCACAGGAAGACGCCATGTGAGTGGAGTGATACGTCTACAAGCCAAGGAACGCACCATCATTCTTCTCTAGAGCCATCAGGAAACAGGCCCTGCTGACACTTTGACCCCACACTTTTATCCTCCAAAATGATGAAACGATAAATTTTTGTTGTTTTAAGTCACTTGGTTTCTGGCCCTTTGTTACAGCAGTCCTTAGGAAAGGAATACAAACAGTAAATGACTTAGATTTAGAAGGTCACAGCTATGTCCTTAAAGAGTGGAATTCAATGAAAATCAAGCAAACTCATTGTATGGAGCTCTTGAGGGTTTTTTTTTTTAAATCAGTCTCACTCTGTCACCCAGGCTGAAGTGTAATGGCACGCTCATGGCCACTACAGCCTCGACTTGCTGGGTTCAGGCAATCCTTCCACCCTCAGCCTTCCAAGAAGCTGGAACCAAACCACCACATCCAGCTAATTTTTAAAAATTTATTGTAGAGACAAGGTCTCACCAAGTTGCCCATTCTGGTCTCGAACTCCTGGACTCAGGCAATCCTCTCGCCTCCGCCTCACAAAGTTCTGGGATTACAGGCATGAGTCACCATGCCCAGCCTCTTTAGAGTCTTAAACACTGGACACAACAGGCAACAAAGTAGGTAAGCATTAAGGCTAGACCATAAAATGCCAGAAAGATGACATGAAAAACAGGGAGGGCACCTTATCCATTGCTGGAGAGGTAAAATGGTGCCACCACTTTGGAAAGCAGTAGTTCTTCAAAAGTCAAACAGAGTTACCATATGACCTAGCAATCCCACTCCTAAGGAAAAACCCAAGAGAAAAAAAAGCATATGCCATGCAAAACCTTGCACACCTATGTTCACAGCAGCAATTTTCACAACAGCCAAAAAACGGAAACCACCCAAATGTCCATCAAGTGATCAACGCATAAACTAGATATGGCATACACACGCAATGGATTACTGTTCAGTCATAAAAGAGGTGGAGTGCTGTTACATGCAACAACATGTATGAATCTTGAAAACCTTGTGCTAAGTAAAGAAGCTAGACATAAAAGAGCACAATATTACATGATTCCATTATGTGAAATGTTCAAAATAGGCAAATTCATAAAGATAAGAAGTAGAATACTGAATGCCAGGGGCTTAGGGGAAAGGGAGAGAGTATCGAGTGAATGCTAATAGGCATTCTTTTAAGGGGGAGTGAAAATATTCTAAAATTAGTTCATGGTGATGGTTGCACAACACTGTAAAAAACTAAAAAACAGCAGGGCATGGTGACTCATGCCTGTAATCCCAGCACTTTGGGAGGTGGAGGTGAGAGACTGTCTGAGCTCTGGGGTTCAAGACCAGCCTGAGCCACATGGCCAGACCTCATCTCTACGATAAATCAGAAAATCAGCCAGGTGTGGTGGTATATGCCTGTGGTTCCAGCTACTTGGAAGACTGAGGTGGAAGGATCACCTGAGACCAGCAGGTTGAGGCTGGGGTGGCTGTGAACATGCCACTGCACTCCAGCCTGGGCGACAGAGTGAGCTCTGACTCAAGACAAAGCAACACAAAACAAAACTAAAACTAAAAAACAATTAATTGTACACTTTAAATGGATAGACTGCTTGGTATGTGAATTGTACTCAATAAAGCTGTCAAAAAGAAAAAAATTTAACACAGAGCCTGCCCTATTACTACTTCCTCCTACATCAGGGAGGTCATTTTGCCTTCTCCCACTCCCACACAGTATATTCTCTGGACTCAAGGATACCAGATATAGAAGAGTGTGCATATGCAATTTCAGACTGAAGATGATGACTAAGGGAAAGCTTATATGGATATACTCAATTTCTCAGTCTAAAAAAGAAAAATTAAAGAAAGAGAAGACAGAAAAGAAAGACAATTAGGCTTTGCAGACGCCGCCACCTTGAGCCTTTTCCCATCAGCCATGGTCAACCCCACCGTGTTCTTCGACATCGCCGTCGACGGCGAGCCTTTGGGCCGCGTCTCCTTCGAGCTGTTTGCAGACAAAGTTCCAAAGACAGCAGAAAACTTTCGTGCTCTGAGTACTGGAGAGAAAGGATTTGGTATAATGGTTCCTGCTTTCACAGAATTATTCCAGGGTTTATGTGCCAGGGTGGTGACTTTACACGCCATAATGGCACTGGTGGCAAGTCCATCTATGGGGAGAAATTTGATGATGAGAACTTCATCTTGAAGCATACAGGTCCCGGCATCTTGTCCATGGCAAATGCTGGACCCAACTCAAAAGGTTCCCAGTTTTTCATCTGCACTACTAAGACTGAATGGTTGGATGGCAAGCATGTGGTTTTTGGCAAGGTGTAAGGGGGCATGCAAGTTGTGCAAGCCGTGGAGGGCTTTGGGTCCCAGAATGGCAAGACCAGCAAGAAGATCACCATTGCTGACTGTGGACAACTCTAATATATTTGACTTGTTTTATCTTAAACTACCAGATCATTCCTTCTGTAGCTCAGGAGAGCACCCCCTCCATCCCATTTGCTCGCAGTATCCCTATAATCTTTGTGCTCTCGCTACAATTCTTTGGGTTCCATATATTCCTTATTCCCTTCCACATCTAGTTGGATTGCAGAGAAATAAAAACTAAATGACAAAAAAAAAAAAAGAAAGAAAGACAATTAGACGCTAAATACAAGGGATTTATAAATGGGAGTTTCTGAAAGACAGAACTATGAAAATACTTAAAAAGAAAGTGTCTCTGAGTATCACATGTTCTCACTCATATAGTGGACCTTGAACATCCAGCGTAAGACTATAAGAAAATGACTGACAGTGGTGGGAAACTATGGGGGGGAGAGGGGAAGGGAGATGGGATTAACGGTCATAAATAGCTGTCTGAGGACGGGGAGACACCTCTTATCAACAAGAGTGCCTGAATGAAGCATATTTGTATACCTAACCCTTAACTGTACCCCACAATATCATAATAAAAAATATTGATTATAAAAAAAATTTAAAAATAAAAAAAAAAGTGTCACAGAGCCAAAGGACACAGGTCTGCAATTTGTAAGGATCTACCAAGCACCAAAACAGCACAATTAATGGAAACAAAGACTCATGTCAAGGCACAAATAAAATTTCTTGATGCACTCAAGAGAAAGTAAAGGTCTTAAAAGCTTCCAGAAAAGGATTTGCAAACAAACAAACAAATGGTGGCACTCATTACTATAGGAAGAGGAACTTGGGTTACTGGACAAGATGAGTAGAAAAAGTTATGCATTATCTGTCCCCAATAAAGGTTTTTAAACAATAAAACCTTTCAGACAGAGGGTGTGATGGAAGAAATGACGAGACACAGAATGGAAATCAGCATAGCATCACATTTCTGATCAGCACCACCGGAAGGAAAACGGACAACACCCTCGAGGGACAGCGGGCAGCACCCACATGGGATAGTGGACAGCACCCTGGGGGGACAGAGGGTAGCATCCTCAGGGGTCAGCGGGCAGCACCCTCACACAGCTCAGGGAAAACGTGACCAACCTCGAATTCAGTAGTGCCAGAATTATTATCAAGCAATATGGTAGATCAAAGACATTTCCTTCTGCTAATATCCAAAATTATCTTAAAATGATCTCCCCCGCACTCCCAAGAAACTACTGGAGAATATACTCTACCATTATGAGGGAGTATTATGAGAAAGAAGGAAATGTGGGATATAGGAAATAAGGAATCCAAAATAGAGTCAAAAGAAAGGAAATTCCTGAGCTGCCTGTCCCTTTCCCCAGCGCCCACTAAAAGAAGAACCAGAATATAAAGACAGAACGGTCCTGGAGAGTAGCCGTCCAGAGTGAAGTAGGAGGCAGGATGGAATTATATTAAGGAAACATCTGATAAGTACCCAGCAGACCACATTAAGTGAGGTCCCTTCTTCAAAGAATAGGGCAGCTGGGCCAGGTGGCTCACACCTGTAATCCCAGCACTTTGGGAGGTCAAGGTGAGAGGACTGCCTGAGTCCAGGGGTTCAAGACCAGCCTGGGCAACTTGGTGAGATTTCATCTCTACAATGAATCAAAAAATTAGCCAGGCATGGTGGCACACACCCATGAATCCAGCTACTTGGAAGGCTGAAGCAGAAGGATGGCCTGAGTCCAGCAGGTCAAGGCTGCAGTGGCCATAAGTGGACCACTGTACTCCAGCCTAGAAGACAGAGAGACTCCAACTTAAAACAAACAACAAAGAGGGTTTTCAAGTCTCCTCTTTCTCGAAGTTACCTAATAGACTTTAGCCAAGAATTTAAGATGGGGCAAAGATCTAAACAGGGATCATTCTAGCATTATACTGGTAAGTGATCAGAATGAAAACCTTCAAAATGTAGCTGCAAAGTATGTTTTATTTATTTATTTTTTGAGCTGGAGTCTTACTCTGTTGCCCAGACTGGAGTGCAGTGGCAGGTTCCCTGCCACCACAGCCTCGACCTGCTGGACTCCGGCGATCCTTCTGTCTCAACCTTCCAAGTAGCTAGAACTACAGGCACGTGCTACCAAGTCCACCTAATTTTGACTTATTGTAGAGATGAGATCTCACCAAGTTGCCTGGGCAGGTCTTGAGCCCAAGGGCTCTGGCAATCCACTCATCTCGGCCTCCCAAAGTGCTGGGATTACAGGCTGAGTCACTGAGCACAACTGCAAAGTAGGCTTTAAATCAGTGTAAGACTAGTCCATTTCTTATTTCCTGAGTTCTCTAGATTCACACTTTTAAAAACATAAACTTTTAAAATCCAAAATGTACATACTACATGAACACATATACTTTAATGATTAAGTCAAAGTAAAAACTTACTTTTAATCTACAAAAATAAATACAATCCAAGTCAGATCACTTCGTATGCTCAGGTACCACAACAGAATACCTGCGGTCCCTTCTGGTGTCTAAGAACACAGACCCCAGTCTATTTGCAATGTTTAAAGAAACAGAGAACATATGAACATTTGGAAAAGAAACCTAAATAAAATTCGGCAAAATCTAACTTTCACAGACTTTACGTTTAATTGGAATTTGCCTTATTTTCTAGGAAGAATGACTTATGTTCCTGGCTGAGGGCAATGACACTCCAACCTAGGAGATTTTGAAAAAAATGCAGCATAAATGACTACAGAAGCCTTCTAAGAAACTTCCCTAGCAATAGAAAATAGAGGGCCAAGCCAGGTTCGGTGGCTCAGCCTGTAATCCCATGCTTTGGGAGGTTGAGGTGAGTGGATTGTCTGAGCCCGAGGGTTCGAGACTGGTCTGGGAAACTTGGTGAGACCTCATCTCTACAAAAAAAAAAAAAAAATTAGCCGGGCGTGGTAGCACGCGCCTGTAGTTCCAGCGACCTGGAAGGCTGAGGCGGAAGGATAGCCAGAAAACTAAAAAAAAAGAAACTAGAGGGCCTGAAGGGCTGTGGCTTGTATGTACAGTTTGAAAAGTCCAGTTTAAATAACTGGATACAAAATGCTGCACAATTTTACCTTTACTTTTTAATTTTATTGTTATATTTTTTTAGAGATGAGGTCTTGCTACATTGCCCAGGCTGGTCTCGAAATTCCTGAGCTCAAGCAATCACCCTGCCTCAGCCTCCCATAGTGCTGGGATTACAGGCGTGAGCCACCACACCTGGCCTTTACTTTTTTTTTTTTTTTTTTGAGTTGGAGTCTCACTCTGTTGCCCAGACTGGAGTGCAGTGGCCACTCCCAGCCACCGCAGCCTCAACCTGCTGGCCTCCAGCGATCCTTCCGCCTCAGCCTCCCAAGTAGCTGGAACTACAGGCGCGAGCTACCATGCCCAGCTAATTTTTTTGATTTATTGTAGAGACGAGGTCTCGCCAAGTTGCCCAGGCGGGTCTCGAACCTGTGGGGTCAGGCAATTCACTCACCTCGGCCTCCCAAAGCGTGGGATTACAGGCTGAGCCACCGAGCCCGGCCACATTTACTTTTTTATTTCTTCATTTTATTTTAAATTTAGTGAACCGTCAGAGTTGCTGTGGTAGATTAAATATGGTTGCAGATTCTTTGGTACTCTTCCTCCTGAGTAGTGATGTCTAATCCCCACAGTCCTTGAACCTGGGCTGACCTTCATAATTTGCTTTGACGAACAGAGAGAGGCATAGGTGACATTCTGGACCTGCAAGGCTAGGGCATAAAAGCCTCCCAGTGTTCATCGGTTGTCTTGGAATGCTTGCTCTGGGGAAAGCCTGCTGCCATGTAAGACAAATGGCTCTACAGGACCACCATGCTACAGAGAAGCCCACACTAGTACTATGTGAGGCCACTCAGAGTTCTAGCCGTCCCAGCCAACACAAAACACGCAGATGAGGAAATCTTCATTCAACTCCAGCCACAGGCCACCACTGGCCACCTGTGTGAGGGCACTGGTAAGACCCACCCACATGCTTGCCAATCCCTAGACCCATGAGAAATAACAGTGAGCTCTTATTTTAGTCCACTACGTTTTGGGGTGATTCACAAGAATACAGTAATAAATATCCTATAAGTTGTCACAACTTCTATGGTTATCAGTTCTCTGAAACAAAATGGAAAAAGCTGAAATCTTCCTTTGAACCAAATAAATTAATCTCTTCATATAAAGTTGTTCCTCTTTTACATTTTACAGACTTGTAATAATAATAAAGAGCTTACACTTATTGTCTACTATGTTCCAAGAGCTTTACATAGATGAGCTAATTTAACTCTCAGAACAGTTCTATACAGCAGGAATTATTATTAGCCATAATTTACTAGTATAAAAACAGATTACCCTCAATATGCTCATGCACTAATAAGTGGCACTCTTAGTCATTAGTGTAAAAGTCAATAAAATCAACATTAAAGTTATACATGAAATAGGCTAATGTGATTGGCTCACACCTGTAATCTCAGCATCTTGAGAAGCCAAGGCAGGAAGATTGCCTGATGCCAGGACTTTGAGACTAGCGGGGAAATATATCGAGACCCTGTCTCTACAAAAAATTGAAAATTAGCTGAGCATAGTGGTGCATACTATGGAATAGTCCCAGCTATTCTAGAGGCTGAGGAAGGAGGATCCTTGAGCCTTCAGGAACCTGAGACTGCAGTGAGCTATGATTGTACCACTGTACTCCAGCCTGGGCAACAAAGTGAGATCTTGTCTCTTAAAAAAAAAAGAAAAACTAAAATCACAAATGAAATAAATACCTGTAGGACTTCCTCAGGGACATTCTGTATGTGTAGCATATTGGAAAAAATTAATATATCTTGGAGGCCGGGCACAGTGGCTCACGCCTGCAATCCCAGCATTTTGGGAGGCCAAGGTGAGAGGATGGCTTGAGCCCAGGAGTTTGAGACCAGCTTGGGCAACAAAGCAAGGCCCTGTCTCTACAAAAATAAAAAATACATTTTTTTTTTAAATTTAAAAAATATATACAGCCGGGCTCGGTGGCTCAGCCTGTCATCCCGTGCTTTGGGAGGCTGAGGTGAGTGTACTGCCTGAGCCCGTGGGTTCGAGACCCGCCTGGGCAG
>NW_007246808.1:126793-136489 GCF_000164805.1 Carlito syrichta | reverse complement strand
AAAAAAAAAAAAAAATATATATATATATATATATAAAATACACACATATATCAAAATGTGTTGAAAGCATTAAAATTATCCATCACATGAAAAAAGAGAAAGCATCCTTTACCTCATCTAAACGACATGGCAAAGTTAATGCTTGGTACTTAACACTAGCTCTATATCTGTATTATTCGCTCTTGAGTAAAAAAGTCAAAAGCAGCAGCTGGCCACACCTGGCTCGCACTTACCAATCTCCTGCCGCGTGCTGCATACTCCCACTCCATACTCCTCCAGCACTTTGGCAGCTGCTTCCTGACACGATCCAGTGTTCCGTGCAAATCCAAGATAGTTGTAGGAACCCATGTTTATAACATCTTTAATAATATTCCCTGTATACCTGTGTTTCAATAGCATAAAACTGAATGAAACTCATGAGCAAAAACATACTGAAATGTGGTTGTCAATGCACTGGAAGCACACAAGTACACACCATCTGAAGGAAGCAGAGACCAAGGTCTACCGGAAAAGCATCTCAAACTCACTACCAACTAGGGAAATGGAAACTAAGACAAAAAACCAATTTTCACTTCTGAATAGTGATAAAGATTCAAAAACTGATGAAACCCAGTGTTGGCCAGGACGATCTCATACACAGTAGATAGGAATACCAGTCAGCATGTGATTTGGGGGGCAGACTGGCAATACTTATCAATAAAAAGATACACAGTCTCTGTGACTCAGCAATTCCTACACGTGGGTAAATACACATGAGGACCCTTTAAGAGCCACTGTGTAATTTGCCACATTCCTTCCCCAGTCACAGGGACCAGTGACATCCCGTAGGGTGGAGGTTCAGTCAGTCTGGGTCCCTAAGTAAGGACAACACGGTTCAGAGGCCCAACCAACCAAGGATAGACATGAAGTATGGACAAGAATAAACTTCTGCCAGACATGGTGGTTCACACCTGTAATCCCAGCACTCTGGGAAGCTAAGGCAAGCAGATTGCCTGAGCCCAGGGGTTTGAGAGCAGCCTGGGCAACTTGGCGAGACCTCATCTCTACAATAAATAAAAAATTTAGCTGGATGCAGTAGCGCATGCCTGTGATTCCAGCTACTTGGAAGGATGAGGTAGAAGAGGTGGAAGAGGTGGAAGGATCATCTGAGCTCAGCAGGTTGAGGCTGCAGTGGCCATGAGCGTACTGTTATAATCCAGCCTGGGTGACAGAGTAAGACTCTGACTCAAAAGAAAAAAAAAGAATAAAATTCTTTTGTGTAAACTCTAAGTTTTTGGGGTTATTAACATAGGGTGACTCCGCCAAACCTGCCATACCATGGCACATCTATACTATAGAATACGATGCAGTTACTATAGAGGACAAACTTGCTATGCATATAACACATGACAAAGATGTTATCAATATGTTAGTAAGTCAAAAAAGCCAGCTGTCAAATAATTTGTATAATATGATCCCATTTTTGTAAATTAAAAAACCACCTGTGTGTAACCTCAATAGACACACTACAAGCATACCTCACAGAAAACATCTGGAAGAGAAACTTAAAATAAAGTAATAACAATGGTCACTTCTGGGCAGTGAAGGAGGATTTGTGAAACAGTTCCCCTACAGAAGAACAGGGGTTAGTTGTCAAGGGGGACTTTCAGTTTATCTGAATTATTTGTCTTTTTAAATTTTAATGGCAATGCAAATAATATAATACTTGTACAATCTAAACAATAAAATGTTAAGAGTATAAAAAGTTTTCTAAGTCATTCAATTCATTTCAGTAAAAATCCTCCACATATCCTGAAATCTTTTAAGAAATCAGACATCCAGAAATCAATTTGGATACCTGACCCTGCTACGTGGCAAAATGTAAAGGATAGCTTTTCATTCATTCTTTCTTTGTAATAAGTAAAATTTTGTTCGACTATAATCCCCCACAGTATCATATGTAATAAAAAACTGAATTTTAAAAATCCCAGTAACAATGACAAATACGTTAGGAAACTAATCACATTATAGTGTATCCTCAGCTGCTACTCCTAATTTTAAGGGAATACATGAT
The DNA here is from genome assembly GCF_000164805.1 of Carlito syrichta. Classification (NCBI taxonomy): domain Eukaryota; kingdom Metazoa; phylum Chordata; class Mammalia; order Primates; family Tarsiidae; genus Carlito; species Carlito syrichta. The sequence goes on along the minus strand of NW_007246808.1, from coordinate 134,436 downwards.
TCGCAATAAAATATTTTCTCAAGGAAAAGAAACCCTCTTGCTGGGTCAAGCACTAACTTCCCGGCTTCACCTCACCTCACCTGAACGACCAGTTGTAATCATGCGACTCCCTCTCCATGATGTCCACCCTGGCCCCAGGCACACTGCAGATCGGCCGATTCCAGTTGTCTCTTATCCTCATGTAGAGGTTCCTTGTATAGAAGTTTTCAAAATCTTGATACAATGACACAAAGTCCTGCCAAGAAATAGTGACATGCTATAAATTTAACTGAGTTACTTTTAAAACAAATTTTACATCTTCTCTTTTCATAGGGCAAAAGCACTTGAGCATGACATATCAATTACATTCAATTAACTGACACATCGGCAGTTAATCCTGGGAAGGCTGGATTCTGTTTATTTTAACACACCTCTTATTTATTAAGAAGGAAGAAATCACTTAGTTTTGATAGTTGACCTATACTACATTTCAAATAACTGACTTCATGAATGCAGTGCCAATGAATTAAATTTTTTAATAAAGTAGACCTCATGAAATACAAGTTGAACAATTCTGTCATTAAATAACTTTCCTTCCTAATAATCATAGCAAGACTTCACTTCCACCTTTCCCTCTCAAGTAATATAGAGGGAAATGCTTTAAAGTCACCAAAATTACAATCTCAAACAGAAAAATCATTCTAAAAATAAGATTCCATCCTCTGCTTATTTTCAAAGATCAAAATGAAACAACTCCAAAAAGAAAATAATAAGCAAAAACAAAAAACACTAAAAGGCAGGTTGTAGGAAGCTTCCCATCTTACATTCTTTCCCCTTGGACAGAAGTTTAAAAAATAAAAGAAAATACATTCCCAAAATGAATTTCCATGCCCAAGTACTTAATGTTTCCCTCTCACCTTGAGATTAAGCTGTACTGAAATTCAAGTCTGTAAAAACTCAAGTCACAGTAGAGCTGAAATGCATGCATAAGCCGGACTCAGTGGCTCAGCCTGTAATCCTGCGCCTTTGGGAGGCTGAGGTGAGTGGATTGCCTGAGCCCACGGGTTCGAGACCTGCCTGGGCAACTTGACCAGACCTCATCTCTACAATAAATCAAAAAATCAGCTGGGCGTGGTAGCGCATGCCTGTGATTCTGGCTACTCAGAAGGCTGAGGCGGAAGGATTGCTGGAACCCAGCAGGTTGAGGCTGCGGTGGCCGGGAGCGGCCACTGCATTCCAGTCTGGGCAACAGAGTGAGACTCCAACTCAAAAAAAAAAAAAAAAAGAAATGCATGCATAATGCTATGCCCAAGTGTATGACCCAACCACAAGAAATCTACTGCAAATGTCTTCTTCTTCTTTTTTTTTTTTTAAATAGAGACGGGGGTCTTGCTATGTTGCCCAGGCTGGTCTCGAATACCTGGGCTCAAGCAATCCTCCCACCTTGGCCTCCCAAACTGCTGAAATTACAGGCGTGAACCACAGTGTCTAGCCCTACTGCAACTCTTGAATGTAAAGGGTAAACTAAACAAAAAAGAAAATGAAACACTGTTTTACGAATCAGGAAACCACTGAGCTTCTAGACCTCAGATATGGGCTTGGCGCCAATCTACATTAATCTGTTAAAAAAATAATCAAAAACATTGGGTTGACTGGCTTGGGCAATGTAGTGAAACCTTGTCTCTACAAAAATACTTTCAAAAAATTAGTTGGGCGTGGTGGCACACACTTGTAGCCCTAGCTACTCAGGATGCTAAGGTGGAAGGATCGCCTAAGTCCAGGAAGTCAAGGCAGCCATGAGCTATAACTGTCATGATCTTGCCAATGTACTCCAGCCTGGGCAACAGACTGAGATGTCGAATCAAAAAATAAAACAACAACAACAAAAACAAAAACACTGGGTTGGGTGGGGTGGTTCGAGCCTGTAACCTGTAACCCCAGCAACTCAGGAGATTGAGGCAGGAGAATCACTTGAGACCAGGAGTTTGAGACCAGCCTAGACAATGTAGCAAGATCTCATCTCTACAGAAAAAAAAAAAAACTTTTAAAATTAGCTGGGTGTGGTGGTGCATGTCTGTAGTTCCACCTACATGGGAGGCTAAGGCAGGAGGATCCCTTGAGCCCAGAAGTTTGAAACTACAGTGAGCTATGATCGCACTACTGCATTCCAGCCTGGACAACAAAGTAAGACCCCCATCTCTAAAAATCAAACAAACAAACAAAAACACTGAAAATCTTAAGCCTTATTCTGTAAAAGAATTTCATTGCTAAAGAAGTCTCTATGTGGAACTCTAAAATTAACAACCTTCTATGGCACTGGACTCCTAAGGGCCAATTAAATAAGCCTCACATGATCTCCTTAAACCAAGCTGAGCAGAGTCAGAAAGCAGGAATTTGCAGTAACTGATACCATCTCTCTCCTAATCAGTCCTAATAGTTACTTTTCCTCAGAACCAAAAATATTCATAAATATAACATGTCTATCACAATTGGAAATTTTTCATTTAATTAGTATGAGAGCCCTTTTACAATCTCCTCTTCTAACAAGAATACTGGTTGCATGAAAATAGAAAGAGAGACACCAAAATCTAACTTAAGACTTTTCTTTGGCTATTCTTCTCCATATGTTTATTTCCCAAAGGAAAAAACAAAAAAGCAGTCTCAGCCTTTTCAGTTTACATCAAATAGAGTAACGGTGCTAACTCTTCTCATGAGACCACAGCATGGATGACCTCACTTCTGTATAACTTTTCTTCACACCGCACACTGATGCTCAGCATCTCAACTAGAATGTTAAGAGAAATATTTCTTTGTAGATATATTTTTATGAGCAAGAAAGGGCAATGCTTTTGTTTTCACTAAGCTTCAGAAGAAACTTCCAGAGCCTGGTTCAAATATCAACAGCATTATCAAACTCCAAGACAGAGCAGGGGCTGCAGGCGAAATGAGGAGGCGCTTCATCCCCTGGCCTTGGACTAAGCCAAGACCAGCGGCGCCATGTGTGAGGTCAGGAGGATGGAGTAGCCAGTGTCCTGAGCCGAGGACTGTCACTGCCATGGTCAGAGACCTCCAACTCTCCTTAGGAGACGATTAAGTCCCTGAGACAGGAACACACTAGCACAGAGTGGAGGAGGAGAAACTGTCACAGCGAGGATGTTGAGTCCAAGAGCAGGTGGGACAGGTCGGCAGAATAGAGGGATGCATGGCCCAAGTCCCTGCCTCCCTTCACTCTCTAGCTGGGTTCCAGGGTGGCAGCTGTGACTGCAGTTGGTAGATTCACTGGAAAGATCTGAAGGATCTGAAGCTAACCAGACTCCCTGCCGCTTAGCAATAAAGACAAGGGAAGGGGCGGCCACCATCTGAGATCCAGTTCTGGGCAACAGGAGTGTCTGTTTCTAGCAATATCTCATACACTTCAAATATTCTAGGATGAGGGTTAAACTAGGGGGCTTATCTTTTCACTCATTCACTCAAGGATCTTTTACAAATACTCAATATACGTTGGACTCTTTGCTACACTTTCAGGATACATTAAAGAACAAGACTATGATACCTTCACTATTCCAACCCTCATTCCCCCATCCCCACCCTCCTTCTTCCTCCTCCTCAGTGTGGTCACTGTGAAATGACTAGTCAGGGTTGATCTCACTTGGTCACGGACTTGTACTCAGACAGAATGCTTAGTCACTAACCAAACATGTGCTGAGCAGTACCTTCCAGGCACTAAACTGGGCACTGGGGATAAAAATGAGTAAGAACGTGGCCTGGCAGTGGTCCACACCTATAATCCCAACATTTTGGGAGGCCGAGGTGAGAGGATCACCTGAGCCCACGGGTTTAAGACCAGCTTGGGCAACTTGGTGAGACCTCATCTCTACAATAAATCAAGAAAAATTAGTTGGGCATGGTGGCGCATACTTGTAGTTCCAGCGACTTAGAAGACTGAGACAGAAGGATGGCATGAGCCCAGCAGGTCGTGGGTGCAGTGGCCGTTAGCATGCCACTGTCCTCCAGCCTGGGCGACAGAGTGAAACTCAGACTCAAAAAAAAAATGAGTAAGAACAACCTCTGTGCCCCCTAAGATGTCTCAGTGTAGTAGAGACGCCCAGAAATAAACACAACAAAGTACTACAAAGGCAGGCTTGCCCAGAGAGGGAGAGAACCTGATGGGTGAGTGACAACAATCAAGGTCCAGCAGTCTTAAGGAAGCACTCTTCACAGACGTTCTTTCTGAAGACCCCCACAAATCTACATCTAAAGAGGGAAAGACAACACCTTGGTTGGATTACAAACTGGATCGCTGGGGCTTGAAATACTCAGCAGCTAAGTGACTTCTTAACGCAAGAGAAAAATTCAAACTCATGAATCTGCTGATTAGGGATCAATGGAGACCTCATTGGGGTCATCTCAGTAATTCAGCAATAAATATCCTTTATAGATTAAGTCTATTTAAGGTCATTTACTTCTCTTAAAGCCTATTTACTTCTCTTTTTTTTTGAGTTGGAGTCTCACTCTGTCACCCAGACTGGAGTGCAGTGGCATGCTCCCAGCCACCGCAGACTCGACTGTTGGGCTCCGGCAATCCTTCTGCCTCAGCCTTTCAAGTAGCTGGAACTACAGGTGTGTGCTACTACACGCGGTTAACTTTTTTTATTTTATTGTAGAAATTAGGTCTTGCCAAGTTGTCTAGGCGGGTCTCGAACCCGTGGGCTCAGGCAATTCACTCACCTCAGCCTCCCAAAGCACTGGGATTACAAGGCTGAGCCACCGAGCTTGGCTAGGCCTATTTATTTCTAGAAAACATATTATACTTTTTAAACAAACAGGTATAACCTATTCCAGTGCCTGAGCAGGCCTTACAATCACAGAAGAAAACATCGACTTTCTAACAACCATCCGTGTTTGTTAAGCACAATTCTGCCCCAACAGAGATGTCCAAACACTTTTACACAATGACGATAAAGATGATACAGAATCACAACAGCAGCAGTCAGAGCTCCCAACGAGTGAGTAACTGTGCTGAATCAGGCAAGTGCCAAGTGCTTTACACTCAGATATTAGCCCTGCACACTTCTAAAGAAGATAGCCTTTCTCCCATTTTCAGAGGACTAAATGGTTTTCCCAGTTAGGAAACTAGCCAGGGATGGAGCCAGGAACTGATCCAGGCCTTTTAATTCCAGTCTATACTCCAAACCGCAGTGCCACACGGTGACACTGATGTCCCTCGGTGATAGTGATGCCGCTAAATCTATCAGAAATGCTTTGGGAGCATTCAAAGCACTGCAAGGCACTGTGCTACTGGTCTTCCTATTGTGTTCCCAGGTCCTTCCCATGTCCAGTACACACACTCCACACACACACACACTCCACTCAGGAGCTAGCAGGCTAAAGACTGCATTTCCTGGACAACCCTGTGATCGGGTTGTGGGTGAGATATAGATTCTACCAGTGAGAAGAGCACAAAGCTGTAAAAGGCAGGGCCTTTCTGTGCCAGTGCAGGACCCAAGCCCTGGCAGGCCTCACTCAGCGCAGGCAGCATTTGCACAGCCACTGTCATTGTGGCACGGCCTGGCAATGAGCTACCTGTGCTGGAGCAGTGTTGGCAGCACCTGGAGGACTCACGGCAGGAGCAGTTTCCTAATGTGGGCGGTGGCTTAGTCGGAGGAGGGAGGCCCTATCTACTGCCCCAGCTCCTCCACAATGTTCTAAATGCCTAAGCTCCTGTTTGCCTGAATGGCCCACAGTTCCTCTGGTTAACTCCACTAAACTTTGACTATCACAGCAGCACATTCACTCTTTTTTTTTTTTTTTTTGAGTTGGAGTCTCACTCTGCCGCCCAGGCTGGAGTGCAACAGCACTCTCGTGGCCGCTGCAGCCTCCATCTGCTGGGCTCAGGCGATCCTTCTGCCTCAGCCTTCCAAGTAGCTAGAACTACAGGTGTGACCACCACACCTGGCTAATTTTTTTGATTTATTGTAGAAATGTGGTCTCGCCAAATTGCCCAGGCTGTTTTTGAACCCTTGGGCTCAGGTAATCCTCTTGCCTCTGCCTCCCAAAGTGCTGGAATTACAGGTACGAGCCACTGTACCCGACACTGTAATCAATGTTGAGAAATATTTTATAGGTTATTAACTGTGTTTTATAAATTTAAAAATAAAATGTATATTATTTATCCAAGTCACACAAAAATGCAGCAGCAGAGCCAAAACTGAGACTCTAGCACTACTCCAAACCAGCACTATTCATGGTAGTGCTACTACTCATTCCAGTAAGAATTCTCAATGCCAGGTCTAATTATTTCAAGACTTTTACTGATTTTAGAATGTAGGGCCCAAAATTATAAAAGGCCGAATTTTCTCTCAAACATGAGCATTTGAGGCAAACAATCACTGCTTTGATGTTGAGATTCAAAGCTTAGAAAACATGCTCAGAAATGTCCAGGCACTTTGTCTCCATCAAGATGATTCCACCCTTGACCTACGGGTCTAGTGCAGGGGAAAAAAGTGGGATTAGTGAGTAACCAACTCCAACAGTCAGCACATAGTCTATAAGAACAAAATTATATCAGAATCATGAAATAGCCTTATTTCTTTTATTCAAAACTTGCCAAGCAAAGAAAAAGAGAATAAAAATCTACAAAATGATACGAGAAGGTATTTAGACCTTCACAGACTCCTGTTAAATCTCATAATTATTTTAAAAATATCACTGTCACTAAGGTAACTGGACATTCAAAAGAATAAAAAAGACTCCTCACCTAAACCTCACACTTTATATAACAATTAACTCAAAAAGAGCACAGAATTAAATGTAAAATATCAAATTATAGGACTCAGAAAAACCTTAACACATTGCAGGTAGAAATGTAAAACAGAGCCGGGCTCGGTGGCTCAGACTGTAATCCCACACTTTTGGGAGGCTGAGGTGAGTGGATTGCCTGAGCCCGCGGGTTCAAGACCTGCCTGGACAGGCGAGACCTCATCTCTACAATAAATCAAAAAATTAGCTGGGCGTGGTAGCGCGCGCCTGTAATTCTGGTTACTCGGAAGGCTGAGGAGGAAGGATCGCCGGAGCCCAGCAGGTCAAGGCTGCGGTGGCCGGGAGCAGCCACTGCACTCAAGTCTGGGTGACAGAGTTAGACTCCAACTCAAAAAAAAAAAAAAAGAAATGTAAAACAGATGCCAAGGAGAAGAAGTTGGGTGGTTTCTCAAAAAGGTAAACACAGACTTCCCATATGAGCCATCATTTCCATTCCTAGACACACACAGATTGGAAACAGATATTCAAACAAGTCCTTGTGCATGAATGTTCACAGCAGCACTATTCACAGTAGCCAAAAGGTGGTAACAAAATGTGGTATATCCATACAAGGAAATAGCGTTCAGCGGAATGAAGAAGTATTACTTGTTACAATGGTGAACTCACATAGAAAACATTATGCTAGCCAGGCTCAGTTGGTTCAGCCTGTAATCCCGCGCCTTTGGGAGGCTGAGGTGAGTGGATTGCCTGAGCCCGCGGGTTGAGACCCACTTGGGCAGGCGAGACCTCATCTCTACAATAAATCAAAAAATTAGCCAGGCGTGGTAGTGCACGCCTGTAATTCCTGCTACTCGGAAGGCTGAGGCGGAAGGATCGCTGGAGCCCAGCAGGTCAAGGCTGCGGTG
>NW_007246808.1:124618-126744 GCF_000164805.1 Carlito syrichta | reverse complement strand
GCCACTGCACTCCAGTCTGGGTGACAGAGTGAGACTCTAACTCAAAAAAAAAAAAGAAAACATTATGCTAAGTGACACACAAGTCACAAGGTGGGAGAAAACAGTTGCAGAAAATAGTTCTATAATACATAAAGATTTTCTGTAAAACACTAAGAAAAAAACAAAAATCCAACAGAAAAACAGGCAAAAGATCTGAACAGATGCTTTATGACATCAGCACTCCACATGGTCATTACACATATAAAAAGGTATCCAGCTTCATTGGGCAGTAGAGAAACACACACTAAAACCACAATGAGATACTAGGACATATATACCAATTGGAATGGAAAAATTTTAAATTCTGACAATGCCAAGTGTTGACAAAGATGTGGAACAATAAGAATTCTCAAACACAGCTGGTGGGTGTATAAACTGGTACAATTACTTTGGAAAATAACATGGCACTATTTAGTAAAACTAAAGACAAGCATACTCTATAACCTAAGCATTCCAAGCCTGGAGCAACTAATATTTACATGTTGGAAACACAGAATGTTTAAGCCTGGGCAACAAAGCAAAATCACAACTCTTAAAAAAAAAAAAAAAACTCCGACACCAAAAAACATGTTTATAGCAACTTTATTAGTCACTAACAAAAAATGTGAAACGCCTCAATGTCCATCAATATTAGAATGAATGAAGTGTGACATACTCATTACAATGAGCTGCTATACAGCAATGAAGACAAATGAAGGAAAGATCCTCAAAAGGCAGCAGCCTCAGCTGGGCAAACAAAGTAAGAAACAAAAGCATATATATAATGCAAATGTATTTGAACTGGATATAAATTTCTAAAGCAGGCTTAACTAAGTTGTATTGTTTATAGATGCACACACAGGTGACAGAACCATTAGGAAAAGTCAGGAGAGTGCTTCTCTCAGGAGAAAGGGAGAAAGGGTGCGTAGGGGGACTGGTTTCTGCAGTGATGGTAACTGGCTGCTCCTGGGTGGCATTTCATGGCTGCTTACTTACACAGCACTCATTATATAATACCCGACAGTTACTTTTTTTTTTTTTTTTTTGAGTTGGAATCTCACTGTCACCCAGGCTGGAGTGCAGGGCATGATCACAACAATCACAGTTCATGGCAGCCTCGGTCTCCTGGGTTCAGATGATCCTTCTACCTCAGCATCCCAAGTAGCTGGGACTACAGGCACCCATCACCACGTCCAGCTAATTTTTAAAATTTGTGTAGAGATATGGCCTCGCTATGTTGCCCAAGTTGGTCTTGAATTCCTGGGCTCAGGCCATTCACTGACTTCAGCCTCCCAGAGTGCTGAGATTACAGGCATGAACTACCATGCCCAGCCCACATTTACTTTTTATAAATGTTTCTAGATGTGCATTGCACATATGTGTATATGGATTATAGATAATCAACAAAGAGATTAAAAATTAATGGAAACAATGTGTTTCAATTAAATAGATCCCAAACTTTCTACACAGAAGGAAAAATACTTTTTACCACATACAATTTATTCTCAAAGTTTTACATGACAGAGTTTACTGAGCTCTGCCTGACTCAAATTTACGTAGCCTAACATCACAGGAAAATCGGCTTTGTCTGATAGTGCTAAGACATCTATCTGGAAGAGACCAAGGTGCTTCAGAAACATCAACCACTAACACTGAAAACTACATCTGAAAATCTTTTCTTTAAAATGCACTGAAGTCAGGAACGGTGGCTCATGCCTGTAATCTCAGCATCTTGGGAGGAGGAGGCAAGAGGACTGCCTGAGTCTGGAGGTTGAAGACCAGACGGGGCAACTTAGCGAGACCTTATCTCTACAACAAATAAAAAATTAGCCAGGCGTGGTAGCACGCGCCTGTGGTTCCAGCTACTTGTAAGGCTAAGGCAGCCACGAGCACCATTGCACTCCGGCCTGGGTGACAGAGTGAGACTCCTACTCAAAAAAATAAATAAAAACACACACACACAATAAAAAAATTAAAGCAGTTCGCCTTCCGTATGGGCCACGTGAGGGCTTGCTTAGCCAGGCTCGGTGGCTCAGCCTGTAATCCTGTGCTTTGGGAGGCTGAGGTGAGTGAATGGCCTGAGCCCGCGGGTTCGAGACCCGCCTGGG